>NC_090646.1:103314558-103557058 GCF_040937935.1 Hyperolius riggenbachi | reverse complement strand
GCCTTTACCTGTTTATCTTATGATTCTTTTCTCCTTGGGACTTATTGAACTGTAGAACTTTGCAACATTAAAGTGTACCTGAGGCTACATGTGACATGATGAGATAAGCATGTGTATGTACAGTGCAAAACATATTAATAACCTCTTTTAGTTTTTTTATTTTGCTTTTTAAAAGAGTTAATTTTTAGGCATGCAAGTGGCAGCTTCTGTCTTGTCAGTACCTTGTCTGTAAAAATATATTAAACCTCACTGATAAGCAATTTACAGCCATAAACATTTCTAAAAAAAATAATAAAAATTCCTACATAAGACAACTTATGAGAGCAAAGGGAGAGATAGAAAAAAAAGTCAACAGTTCATGTATTTTACTTCTGGGACACTTAATAGACTGCCATTGAGCAAAGACAATAAAACATTCAATCTACTTTGCAAATATTTAAATATAAAATAAAATCATGGCATATCTAAAAAAAAAATGTTTTTTATGAGTATAAGGATAAATAAAACTGTTTATTGCATCATTTTATGTTCACCTCAGGTTCACTTTAAGTGCTGATGAGTACTAAAATCAGGATATGTAAACATCACCTGATGCAATTTATATTTTCTCCCAGCAGGGAGGAAAAACTCGCTAGGATGATTTTATTACAAAGCGAGTTATTTTCCCCCTATGCAATTGCTGGTCTCATGCTGCCGGGCAGCCATGCTTCCAAACAAACATGAAGGCAGATAAACAAGAACATATCACCAGCTTAAGTGGTTGAGAAGTCTCTAGTGATCTCCTGCTGCTAGCTTTTTTTCTTTTTTGTTCCTGTAGAATAAAAATATAAAAAAAACACAGCACCCCCAAAGCTTTTTTTTTTTTGTCTAATCCCTTGTCCCCCATGTGGGCAAGTATAGCCAAGATGGCTGAGCCAACCTGTGTGGGGCTCCATCACTAACCTTTACCAGCCCACATGGTCCATGATTTGGGGCGCTGTAAAAAGAGGAGTGGCAAAGCCTCCCTCTCTCCTACGAAGCCCTAACCGTATCATAGTCAAGGTGCTCTTCCCCAACTCTATGCATTAGAGATGGGGGTAACTACTCACTGCTCTGGTAGAGACCCCTATAAATAAGGGAACCCCCAGATATTGATCTTTAACTATTTAAACGGGTAAAGGAGGTAGGTAATTTTACCATATTTTTCGGCATATATAAGACACACTTTTTTCTCTTCCAAAAATGGGGGAAAAAAGTTATCGAGTCTTATATGCCAAATACAGAGAGTCTCTGACTTATGAACACCTGCTGATATGAACCGCCGACCCGCTGCAATGTCAGGGACTCCCTGTATTGTGTTCTCCATAACCCCTTTGTGTCCTCCTTCATTCCCCCTGAATATTGTATTGTGGGGACACAGGAGGACACATGGGGGATGCAGGAGGTACAAGGGGAACACAATAATTGGGGGAGAACATTTACAAGATGCTCCTGGACCATTGACATGCCAGGTTTAGTATATTTTCCCCCTGGTTTATGCCCTCTACACCTACAGTAGGTGCATCTTATAGTCCAAAGCATTTTGTATACCCAAAAATATGGGCTTGGTAGTTAAATAGCAGTAGTGTCATTGTCAATATGTTACAATAGACTCACCCAGCACCTCCTAGTGCCTAACACTATTCTCCACTCCTTTTCCCATATGCTAACTCCCGGCACGTAGCCCCCCCCCCCCTTCATATAGGTAGCCAGATAGCCCCTCCTCATACAGGTAGCCAGATAGCTCCCCTCTCTTTCAGTATAGGTAGTCAGAGAGCCCCCCTTCACTCATATAGGTCATATAGGTAGCCAGAGAGTTCCCTTCCCCTCTGTATAGGCAGCCAGAGAGCCCCTCTCCCTCTTTGTATAGGCAGCCAGAGAACCCCCTTCTGCAGTAGAAGTAGCCAGAGACTCCCCCACCCCATAGGTAGCCAGTGAGCTCCTCCCTCCCCTCTGTATAGTTAGCCAATGAGTTTTCTTCCCCCTGTATACTTAGTCCCTCTCCTCCAACAGTATGGGTAGCCAGCGAGCTCCCATCCCCTCCCCTCTTTATAGGTAGCCAGTGAACCTCCCCTGTGAATAGGTAGACAGGGAGTCACATAGAGCCAGTGAGCCCCCACACCACTCCCCTCCCACAGTATAGGTAGAGTGGAAGAGGTGAGATTAGTGGACTACTTATATCATACCCTACAGGACACCATGCATAAATACCAAGCAAATTGGGAAAATTGTTTCGAAAAATAGTATCTTTTTGCAACAATCTGAAAAGTAGTGGTAATATGCTAAGAGCATTAAAGAGACACTGAACCGAGAATAAATCTCACTTCTTGTCTCATAGTCAGCAGGGGCATGTGTGCCCCTGCTAAAACGCCCCTATCCCGCGGCTAAACGAGGGTCCCTGACCCCCCAAACCCCCCCTGCAAAATCTACGACCAACTTGGTCGTAAATTTTGCTGCTGTTGAGGCAGGGCTAATGGCTGCAGCCCCGCCTCACAGCGCGTCTATCAGCGGCGCATCGCCGCCTCTCTCCCGCCCCTCTCAGTGAAGGAAGACTGAGAGGGGCAGGGGAGAGGCGGAGATACGCGCTAACAGACGCGCGTGAGGCGGGGCTGTGGCGGTTAGCCTTGCCTTAATCCGGAAGATATCCCCCGCTGCTCGGAGGGGATTTGGGGGTGAAGGGACCCCCGTTTAGCCGCGGGATAGCGGCGTTTTAGCAGAGGCACACGTGCCCCTGCTGAATATGAGGTCTGAAGCTAGATTTATTCTCTCTTTAAGTAAGACTAGCTAGTGCGTTAATATGTTGGTCATGTTTTGATTCTAAAGTAATTTTTTGATGTAATAGGACGAGACTGCTTGTTTTGTTTTTATTGGGTAAAGTTAATGGTCCATTTCAAAACCCCAAAATTCTTCTGTTCTCGAAATTGTGCTCCAGTCCAGAGCCTCCTGATACATTTAAAAGTGCAGGGACCTTTGCATTACCAGGTATTGCAAGGCCCAAAACCAAGTGTCTCAGCATGCATGACTGCAGCATGCAAAGAGCACCTGTCTTAGAAGTGGCTGCAGGTAAAGCCTCCTAATACATTTACAGCATGTGCAGGGGCATTTGCATTATCAGTAATTGCAATCAGTAATTGCATTCAATGAGTGACTTTCCTGAGTTTAGTAATTACTGTACTTAAATTTGCATAATTACTATTAAAAATGAAATTACGTCCATTTTCGTAATCAAAATAACTGTTTCTATAGAAAACATGAAATTACGAAATTTTGCATTAAACACAAATTGATGCCGAAATGTGAAATTACGTGGTGGAAATTTCACTTACGGAATTCAAAATTACTGTTAGTATGGCAATAGCGCAATTACGAATTTGCGGCATAGTGGCATAAAGTCCGTAATTACGGAAACGTGAAATTACGCAAATTTTGCCTCAACACTATCTATGTTGTATAACCTTGTTACGTCTGTCATGCGTTGTATCATTGCATGTATTTATTGTCCAGCGCTGCGTAATATGTTGGCACTTTGTAAACACAAATAATAATAATTTATAGTGGACCATTTTGCATGGTATAATATAAGCAGCCTTGTTTCTTGCCTATTGGACACTCCCTTTTGAAGCTTGTATATGAGAGGTCTTACAGAATAACATGAAGACTGCATTATAATACATACAGGCAAGAATCCACATAGGGATCGCTATGTTACCGGGTCATTCTCTACAGCAGGAAATATAACCTCAGGGAATAAATACCATTTCTTGGTGCATAGTTTGATTTTCCTCTTCAGCTGTTTTCTAGCTTTGGTAGATATCAGAATCCACCTCTAGAAATATCTCTAATTAAATACATTACAGGTGGGAGTTTTGCCTCATTAAACAGAAGAATTTCTCATCATCCTGAAACACGAGGGTGTGGGGTTCATTTAATTTATTGGTGGATTTTAGTGTTTGACTAAACTTAATTGCAAACAATATAACAGCAGCAAATGTTATTAATGTCACTGGCTGCTTCTTAGTGCTCTTTAAATGTTAGCAAAGTTTGCACTTTAAATGGAAAACTTCAATAACCCCTTCTGTGCTCTGAGCAACATGACTATCCAGACAGTTACTGTTGCAGCTACTAATGTCTGGTATCACTGCTATTAGTCTTGTGGTCTGTTTGTATCACCTTCGATCCACTGTATTTTTACGTTTGGAAAATTCTGTAATGTAAACTAAGCATTGTAAGTACTAGGCATACTCCCAGGGGCGTAGTAATAGGGGTTGCAGAGGTTGCGACCGCATCGGGCCCTTGGGCCAGAGGGGCCCTCCCTCAACTGCAGTATTAGCTCTCTATTGGTCCTGTGCTCATAATAATGACTTCTATAGATACTTTGAATAGTGGTAATCATTACCAAAAAGTGCTCCCCATCCCCTTCTTGCACCTCTGACACTGTAGTTGCCATTGGCAGGTTTTAGTGCACCGTATCAACTGTTATGTATAGAGTGTTTGGGGGGCCCCAATGTAAAACTTGCATCAGGGCCAACAGCTCTTTTGTTATGCCACTGCATACTCCATTAGGTAAGGGATGTAATTATCACCCTTGCGACCCCCACGACAGCGGGGGTTGGCTGGGGGCAATGGGGTTCAGCTCAGAATTTGCTCTAAACCCGCAGCTGAACTCTGGTCCCCCAACTTTCATGTCCTTACCTCTCCTTCTAGATTGTAAACCTTCTGCAGGGTCCTCCTCCTTATGTCTCCTACCTGATCACGCACCTCCATTACCGTACACCCATCCTATGGATCTGAGTGAACCTAACTTGCCTAACTCCATGCTCCCATCCAGTGACTGACTAAGCATTACCTTGTACTCATACTGTGCTGTGTGATCTGGTTTGCATGTATTCCTGTATTGTCATATTGTTGTATGTCACCCCTAATATTCTCTGTAGCATTAACTAATGTCCAGCGCTGCGTAATATTTATAAATACAATAAATAATAATATTAACACCTCATTGACATGATTGCATAATCCTTGCATTCCACTGACCGTCCCTGCTTGGCAGTGTCAGAGCACGGCTACTTACCCTGAGGTAGTTGAGGGTGAAGTTAGTTAGGCCCATTCTAGTGATGTTTTTGGAGAGTTGCTCCAGCACTTGGGGGTCTGGTGCCTAAAGACAAATAGTTAACAGCAGCTAATTAGTAGTAAAATAATATAGTGCAGCATGCTAACAGAATACAGACTATTAACTGGACAAATCAAAGGTCTGAGAATGATTCTGATTTTGGTAATACTGTCCATGCTCTAGGGAGCTCAGCACCAGGGCCGGCGCTACAATTAAGGCAGGGAAGGCAGCTGCCCCAGGGCCCCGGCCGCCTTGGGGGCCCCGGGCCCCCGCTGGCAGCGAACCTAAAAAATCTGCGCAGCCTGCCTGGGACACTGTCCGTGCTGTGCTGGCTGCTGCCTGTGTGTCCTGGCCTGCTGATTCTGCCCTGTGTGTGTGTGGGTGCCGGCCGGATGCGGTGACGAGACTCAGACCGCAAGTTATAGTCTGGAGCGGGGTCGAAGGAACTGAAGAGATACATACCGCTACCGCCGGTTCCAGCGTTGGGTCACCATGGTTACCACCCGGCGTCCTGACTCCTGAGCCGTCCTCTCCTCTACTCAGCGCTGCCGGGCCCGGCTCCACCTCCTGGACGCACATCAGACATCACGCAGGCATGGACGTCAGTGTGTGGACGTCCATGCCTGCGAGGAAAGAGGAGAGGACGTCATCACGTGACGTCATCACTGGAGTGGCGCTGTGGCGGCATCAGCGCGCGGAGAGCCTGTCCGGAGCCTGACTGACTCGTAAATGGTAAGTCAGCCAGGCAATCCGTTATAATATGTTACATGTGGATGTGCGCGGGGGGAGGGGGCTTTAGCCAGGGGGGAATTTGGTGGTGATGGGGGTTCGTTTATTTGGTTGCGGCTTTGTGGTATCCTGCTGCCTGGGCCTTCCACTCAATTTTTTTTTTAATTTGCATGTGTAAGGGGATGGGGACTCGGGGGGGACGGGGACTTTGGTGGTGATGGGGGTTTAGTTGGTTGTGGCCTTCCACTCAATTACTTTTTTTAAATTTGTATGTGTAAGGGGAGGGGGACTCGGGGAAGCTCGGGTAGCCGGGGGGGGGAGGGGGAACTTTGGTGCTGATGGGGGTTTAGTTGGTTGGGGCCCCCTATTTTTTTTCTGCCCCAGGGCCCCCTTTCACCTAGAACCGGCCCTGCTCAGCACTAGCAGCTGGGTACTAGAAATTATCAATGAGATGCAAATTTTTCCACTTCGCCTGAAAATATAATGCAAATTGCATGCAGCTTAAAACTGGGTCAATCGAATGCAGTTGAAGTTTTAATAGGCCCAGTTTTAAGCTACATGCAGTTTGCATGCAAGATGAAAAATTAGCATAGCATTCATAATCTGCACTGTGTACCTATTCGTCTTAGGCCTCTTTCACACAGGCAACTGACAGCCAGAGAGAGATCTGATCAGAGAGAGACCTTTTGGCTCCCCATACACCACAGACTGATTCCTGATCGATTTCAGCATGAAATCTTTTGAGAACCGGTCTCATGACTTTGCTTTGCTGCCCCTAGCCGCTTCCCCCAAATGATATCTGTCCCCCCCCCCCCCTCTCCCACCCCGGGGCTGTGTACTAAAATACTATACCTGTCTGCTGTCTGCCTAACTTCTGCATTGACGCCCCATGTGGCTGCCGGCTTTATAGCACCCGGGGTGTGTGTAATGTCAGTGGACCCCGAATGCAGAAGTATGGCGGACACTAGAGGGTGGCGTGATCGGTTAAGCATTTTAACGCACAGGCTCTGGGTGGTTCACATATAACATTTGGGAGGGGCAACGGCTAGGGGTTCCATTGTGTTTGTAGCTCACGATATCTCCCGTCATTACCGCCACGCACCTGATTGACCATATCGGCCTTAGATTTCCCAGTATGTCTGATCGCTACATTCAACCAAGTTCTTCCCGATCTTTGATCGAGCATGCTTATTACAGCACCAATTTTCAGCCTATTCTTGTGAGAAAACGTGGAAAAGCCGCCGCGTGTGTCAAGAGCAAGGCGGCTGACTCCGTGTCCAGCGCGGCGGTTTGCATGCAGCGGCGTGCGCTTGGTGTGGCTGGGTCTGTTAGTGCACATAGGCAGATGGAGAGCTACGCGCGCGCGGGCTTGAACTCAGGACCTTTATACCAGCAGGGGAAGTGTCAGCTGATCAGGAAGATCAGCTGATTCCTCCAGGACTCATGATTGGCTGAGTGGCTCGGGCGGGGCGGCAGAGTCCAGCTACTATATATTCTGCTGCTTGTCAGTTGCTAGTTGTCTGTCATTGCAAACACTTTGTGGTAGCATTCAGACCATAGTCAGATCCTTACAGTGTGTTTGAACCAAGAGGACTTGGGAATTCACACTGAATCAGATTATTTTGTACTGTTTATTTGTTAGACTAGTTCCAGGGTGTTGATGATCACGGAACTCACACCCAAGACTAGGGAATTGTATTATCATTTATGTTATGCTCCAGACTAGTTCCAGGGTGTTGATGATCACGGAACTCACACCCCAGACTAGGGAATTGTATTATCATTTAAGTTATGCTCCAGACTAGTTCCAGGGTGTTGATGATCACAGAACTCACACCCAAGACTAGGGAATTGTGTTATCATTTATGTTATGCTCCAGACTAGTTCCAGGGTGTTGTGACTACGGACCTCACACCCATACTAGGATTGTGCTATTACTGTACTACGTTAGCCCAGTCCAGGGCAATACCTTTCATATTAGCTGCAGGGCTTCCTGCAACCCAGCCTCGGTCCCTCACCCAGGGGTCCACAGGCTACAGGAATATCACCCACAGTCAGGGGTGAATTCCTCAGGAGTCTTAGGCCGCCAGCTCCTCTGGTGGTCTCCTCTCAGAGTTGTTACTGTTGCACCAAACACTCTCACTATTCTGGTATCCAGAGGTTAGCAATACATCTGTATTATCGCTGATTCTGCAGATCATCGATAATCAGGAGTATATCTGCATTCTTGGTGGTACTGCAGATCGCCAAGAATCAGATTCTCTCTGCGTGCTGACACCAATCGTTACTATTCTATGATAATTATTGAATTTCCTGACACGCCAACTACCATATTTAAACAGTATTTTCAGAGTTATGTACAAATCATGCCCTTTTTTTGCCTAGAGTTCTTATTTAAGGTGCAAATGCTTTATATAATCTGTGCACTTACATGCATGGCTAGAATGCTGCGAGGTACTAATTCTCTGTATTGTCTAATGGTAAAGTGCCATGTCTTTATTCTCATGAGATCATCAAATGTAAACTCCAGCATAAGACGGCCTTCAGTGCACACCTGTATTAAGAGAGAGAACAAAAGAAAGAACAGAACATTTTACACTAAAATACAAAAAGTAATCTTTCTTGTGACAATGTTACATAAGTAGAGCTTTCTCTTACTGATGCCTGGTATTTAAAGAAAAAAAAAAACATTTTATTTTAGTTGTAATAGAATTCAGTCACAAAAAAAGTAAAGCTGAGAGCCATCGAATTTCTAGTTTAACCACTTGAGGACCAAAGTGGTAAACCTCCCTAATCCCCTCCCTCCCCCCAGCCGGCCAATCACGCGATCGGCTGTCATAGGCTTCTGCCTATGAGAGCCGATTGCTCTCTTGTCCCCCAGGGAGACAGCCGTGTCACACGGATGTCACACGGCTGTCCCCTGTACAGCACTGCTGCTGATCGCAGCGCTGTACTCTGTGTAAAGACGGCGCCGTCTAACAGTCTCCCGAGTGGCAATAGCCGCTTGGAGACTGAAGACGGGGCGGAGCTCTGCCCCCGAGAAGGAGATGCGCGCGGATCCTGCGCGTAATCTCCCTAAGTAGCCGGCTCCAGGACCTGACGCCAATTGGCGTTAGGCAGTCCTGGGGCTGCCGCCGCGGCCACGCCCTTTGGCGTGGAGCGGTCTTTGAGTAGTTAAAGAAGCTGAAGTTCAGGAACACATACTTACCTAAGAGGGAAGCCTCTGGAACCCTGATAAGGCTTCCCTCCCTGTCCTCCGGTCCCTCGTTCCCCCGGGCCGCACAGATTTCTGCAGCCCACATCCCAATCCCTATAGCTGTGCATGACACAGCTCAGCGAATCGGTCAGCAGCTGTGCATCAGAAGAGGAGCTGCGACCAAGTCAAAAACGACCACAACTCCTAGGGGAAACCGGCCCTAAACATTTGGTTATAATGTACATAGCACATCTACATTTTTAAAAACAATGCTGTGCAAAATGTATATAAAAATCAAGTACAATGATTTGGAAAGCATACAGAGTAGTCCTTATATTTAAAGGGACTCCGAGCAGTGCAGAAACTATGGAAAGATGCATATCATTTTAAAGCTCTCTTTCTCCTCTTTCCAATGATATATAAACCGCCCCCCTACACCTTTTAGTTTTCGCTATTTTTGTGATTGAAATTGCCGCGCCCGCGATTTTAATCACGAAAATAGAGAAAACTAAAAGGCGTAGGGTGACGATTTAGGTGTCACCAGAAAGAGGAGAAAGAGAGCTTTAAAATGATATCCATCTTTCCATAGTTATATTGTATTACACAGGGCGACTTTTTCTGCTGAATGGAGCTGCTGACACTGGGGAAAGTGTCGTCCTGTGTAATACAAGTAACTATGGAAAGATGGATATCATTTTAAAGCTCTCTTTCTCCTCTTTCTGATGACCCCTAAATCGTCGCCCTACGCCTTTTAGTTTTCTCTATTTTTGCGATCGAAATTGCGGCCGCTGCAATTTCAATCGCGAAAATATCGAAAACTAAAAGGCGTAGGGTGGCGGTTTATATATCATTGGAAAGAGGAGAAAGAGAGCTTTACAATGATATGCATCTTTCCATAGTTTCTGCACTGCTCAGAGTCCCTTTAACTGAATATAGTACAAAAACAACATAGCAAATATTTAAACTAAGAAATACCAGTAGTGTTTTGAAAAAAATATATATACTCAATTTAAATTTGACACCCTCAATGTATTTCAACATTTTTCAAAAAATGGAAACAAACCCTCATTGCATTCCTCTACACCAGGGGCTGAACACTATTACACTGCAAAGCACATGAGCATATCTGAAATACCAGATGCTGCTTAATGAACTCAAAAGGTAATGGCAAGAAAAGGCTCCACCCCCTTCTACTAGGTCCACCCATGTTTTTTGCAGTGTGAGGGCTGGAACCCATTAGGACGTTTTTTGCAGTGTTTTGGGATCATGGACAATCGCTGGCGATTTCAAAAAATGCTTTGGCAATGTAAGTGATTGAAGGTGAACCCATTAGTACGATTGTGATTAGGGGTAATCGCAATCGCAGGACATGCAGCATTTTAAACGCATTAGTGCTCAATGCAAAGTATATAAGCATTGCATAAATCGCTTATCAAAGCAATTACGCTGCGCTTTGGGGGGCCGAGCGATCACGCTTTAAATAAAACTTTAAATACTTACCCGGTGTCTAGATTTGCTTCTTCCGTCTGTAGCTCCACACCTAAAGGAAGAGGTCACAGGCGCTTCTCTGATTGGTCCTAGTGAAACACCTTTGACCTCTTCCTTTAGGGGCGGGGCTATGGACAGAAGAAGGACACCGGGTAGGTATAATAAAGTTTTATTTTAAAAAAACTATCGAAAGCACTGTACACAGAAGAATGACTGTAGTTCTGTTCTATGAATTGTCTGTCTGAGGGAGCAAATTGTCAGGATCTCTCCTGTAGCATGTTCTGACGGTTGCAGTGGAGCTGCAACCGGGCAGTTCTGACTTATCTGCTTGCAATCGGTTACGCATTCGCAATAAGTCTCATTGTCATTTGCAATCACTCTGCAGTTCACAGCAGCTCAGGATGCTGTCATGATTCCTCATATTGCATGCTGGAGTTGAACTAAAACCAGATAGCCCTGGATTTCCTATATGCATGTTGTTGCATAATATTGCATGTATTTGTTATGAGAGTCCTTTTTCACAGTCGGCTGGCAGCTTGTGGTCAAGCTAGCTCAGGATTGAGTGATTACCATTCAGCTGTGTGGGAATTTGCATGCCTGCATTAATTGGCTGATGTCCACATAAAAGTCTGCCTCCCATTTCAGACTCCGCCCGACATAGCATACAGCTCCCTGAGTTGTTGCTGAGTCCATGCTGTGAAAGTATTGTGTATTGACTTGTTTTGTATTTCCATGCCTGCTGGATGTTTGCTGAACCCGCGGGGGGGGGGGGGGGGGGGGGGGTCAGTGAAGTCCACTATCTTGCTAATTGGAGACTGCCTTCACCACGCTGGTGACTGGTAGTTATCCTTCTTGCCTTGTTCCTGAGGACGTAACTAAAGCAGCGGTTGCCATTAGTTACGCTCCTACCTGTTTGTCTTGTCTATGTCAGTGTGAATGTCTGCCGTCGCAGGGGCAGCGACTAGATTGGCAAAGCATTCAGTCTGTCTAACTGTTGTTTGTCTTGTTACACAGCCTGAGGATAAGTGTGGCGTCACACTAAGCAGCCATTGTATATTAATGCGACTTTCATTACTCAATTAATGTATTTCAATGCGACTGCCAGACTGACTTAGATACGACCTTAGCTTTACTGACCATTCTCTCGCCTAGTCCTTTGTACCGCAGCCATCTGATCTAACGTGTATGACCTTAGCCTGTTGCCGACTCTGATTCTGTCTAGTCCACTGTACCACTGCCAACTGATCTATCGTGTATGACCCTAGCCTGTTACCGACTACGTCTGTTGTGTATTGTATCACATAGCATCTAGCGTGATAGGCGGTATCGGAAACCCAGAGCTTCAGTTGCTCTGGGCAATCTTGCTCCTGTAACGATTGTAGAATTTTATTTCCGTGGTCAGCGCACAGAATGCGCGCCGACACTATGGAAATCCTCCACAAGCGTGTAATTATATATAACCCAGCTATGGTGCTATGCACCTGTAGAGGGAGATTCCCACCGGCAGATGGAGCTGTGGAGTACAGACGGACTCAGCCTCTGTACTGCCACAGATGCCAGATGGGAATTGCACGAGTTGAAGCAATGTAGGGCTGGATAGCCCTAAAAGAGAAAGAGCACAGAGACAGAATAAATGTGTGTCCACCAATCTAGTCGCCACCCAGCGACGGTGAACACACAACAACAGAACCAAAGTGGGAACGCAATCGCAAGAGAGGCGATTGCCAGAAGTGACACAAGACTGAGCAGGACAGAGCACGCGAGTAGCAAAGGCACAGCAAGCAAGAACAATAAGGAAAATAACAAACGCTAACTAAACGCGAACACCGCACTCATTCGCAACAGCGAACGCGTTTAAGCATGATCACCGTGTGTTAGGCGCCCAGTGATAAGCGTGCCACCCTAACTAACCAATGACACACAAACACGAAATAGAGAACGCGAACGCTTGCTAAACGGTCACCTCACCGAGCCTACAGCAAGCGTTCGTACAAGACAAGACAGAGAGAAGGAGCAGCCAGCAGCAACCGCAGCTCTGGCCTACACTCCCAGACAGAGTTCAGAAGGAACCATCGCTGCTACCGCTAGAGCGAATGCGATCCAAACAGACAAACAGATGGGGCTACCAGTAGCAACTGCTGCTCTGGTTAGCACCCCTAAGGCAGAATACAGAACAAAGCACTGCCACTACCACTAGGGCGAATGCGATCCAGACAGATGAACAGATGGGGCTACCAGGAGCAACCACTGCTCTGGTTAGCACCCCTAAGACAGAATACAGAAGTAAGCACTACCACTACCACTAGGGCTAATGCAATCCAGACAGATGGAGCAGCCAGTAGCAACCGCAGCTCTGGCCTACACTCCCAGACAGACAGAACGATTCCCTGTCGACCGCCGCTGGTGACAAGGCAATCGAGAGAGAGACAGAACTAGGCAAAACAGATAATACAACCTGACTGCACTAGAAGGGACGCTTAGTGCAGTCCCCAGGAATTACTCTAAGATAATCTTAGCAAACGACTGAAAGGCTGACACTCTAGGAGTGTTTGCAGGAACAAACCTTCATGACCAGCAAAGGATTCTGGGAGCACATGGTATTTATACTGCAAGCCTTGAAAGGAGGCAGCTAGGCAGTTTGCATGACAAGTGTATGCAAATTCCTCAGCAGCAGAGCAGGTCTGAAACTTGCAAAGTGAAGACAGGTCTCTTTTCCAGAGACCTGCAGCCCTCAGATTTAAGGAATGGACAAACAGCTGTCTGCCCGTGCAGACAACTGAGCAAATCGTTACAGCTCCCTTGTTCATTACTCCTGTGGCCACCTGTGTAGCCTCTTTCATTACCCAGCTACATAGTCTTGAGCACACACGCTGACTGTGAAAGTATTTCCCCCCCAAGCATTACACAGATACTGTCTACCTCTTCCTGCATAGTCTCACAGAGTATCTCATGCAGTTATGTTTATGAGCGCTTGAGAAAGACAGCAAACAAGACAAAGGCCCATATGCAATTCATTTCTTCTCTTAAGTTTTCTACTAGGTGATATTTTCAAACTTGTCAATAAAAAAGACTTTTAAACCACCAGAAAGCATTATAATACTCAAAATAATTTTGATAGTACTTTTTCACATACTTTTTGGTACTTTTTCCATTGCAAAGTCCTGAAAAGTTATAGTAAATCAAAGATGAAAAATTATCTCACAGGATAAAACTTAGGAGAAAAAGTGAATTACATATGGCCCAATGGCCTTAAAGGAGAACTGTAGTGAGAGGTATAGGGAGGCTGCCATATTGATTTCCTTTTAAGCAATACCCGTTGCCTGGCTAACCTGCAGATCCTCTGCCTCTAATACTTTCAGCCATAGACCCTGAACAAGCATGCAGCAGATCAGGTGTTTCTGACATTTTTGTCAGATCTGACAAGATTAGCTGCATGCTTGTTTCTGGTTTGATTCTGCAGGCAGATGGCACAGCAGGGCTGCCAGGGAACTGGTATTGCTTAAAAGGAAATCAATATGGCAGCCTCCATATACCTCTCACTACAGTTCTCCTTTAATTCAATTCACTTTTTCTCCTAAGTTTTCTCCCTGGTGATACTTTCACACCACTTCAATAAAAGACCAGTCAAGCCACCAGAAAGCAAGAAAATAGTAATACGCCCATCTTTAGACATAACCATTGCACTGTAAAAGTAATGTGTTTGTGTTTTCCCACTGGATGAAAGGTTGAGCTTATAGTGCAATACTGTTGGGTAACTTAATGATTCATAGCAATTGATGTTAAGCCAAGGCTATGAAGTCACACAGCCCCAGAGCACTCTAATGGCCCATACTCACGGGCTACAATTGTCGCCGCAACACGCGGCGCGTGCGTGTAGCGGCGACAGGTTGCCCGTGAGTATGCGCCGTTGCACGGGCGCGCACCCCGAACTGTCGCTCGTCGCTGATGTCGCCAGGCGATTGAACTGCTCAGTAGTGAGTACGCGGACTAGCGACAGCAACCTCCATTGAGGAATACGGAGCTTCCGGCGGGGGGAGGAGGAACGTCGGTGACAGCTTCCGTCACGCCGCTGGTCCCTCTTCCGCGTGTGTACGCGGAGGGACCTGGCGAGGAGCTGTCACCGGCCTGTCGCCCACACGCTCACGTGTGCTGGTGACAGGCCCAAAAAGTTGCCCGTGAGTATGGGCCATAGGAAATCAACTAACATTCCTGCTCAGTAGATGAAGGTGGGAAAAAATATCCCACATTGACTCACCTTGCTAGCAGTGCTGGCATCACTGATACATTTAACATTTAAAATGTAAATCAGGGTGAGGTAAGACTTTACAATGGACAAACTTGGACTAGATCATTTAAAAATTAATATTGTAAAAAGTAAGCAAATTAATTCATTCAGTTATATTCGGTCCAGTTCCTCTTTAAGATCAGCTTTAAATTTCTGTATGATCTGTGCACTGTCTGCAGTACTAGCAAGTTGCTGTGCTCTGTTCCTCTGATCCTCCCCCTACCCCCCCCCCCCCCCCCCCCCAAAAAAAACAAGCAAGTTTTAATGAAAAAGGTACCATAATTACATATAGAAGAATGCAATACATTATTCAGGATGCAAATTTAATTGAATTATTTTCGTAATAGCATCAGATACATTTCCTGTATCTATATATTGCTGTATATTAATATGTAACCCCACCCTCCCATTGATGTCGCACAGCATTTTGCCCCAGGGCCCTCTGGGATACCAGGTTTTGTTTCTAACAAACAAGCATCCCACAGTGATGCACCTTGCCAGCAGTAAAGATGCAACCATCTGTGCTAAATTTAAGAATGTAATTTGAAGAATGTAAAAATGGGTAAACATTGACTTACTAATGTATAAAGTAATATTGTAAAAAAAAAAGTAATGTGTACCATGGACATATCAAACATCCAATTAAGTCCACTGGAATGTAAAAAAACAGGAACTACTCCGCATATAATTAGATGGTTGCTGTTTACTGCACACCCCTCTTAGTAAAATACCCCATTGTGTTATTCTTGTGCCAAATGTGGATCATAAAAAGCCTCTTGGCAGAACTGAATCGAAGAGATGCTTTATACAGTGTATTATCATGCTACAATCTGAAACAGTTGATGTCTATTACAGTATCATCATAAACAGCAGTAGTCTGTTTGCATGACATGGTAGCACAAAGAAAAAAAAGAATTGACAAGCAAATGTACGTCCGTGAATGGAAAAATTTATTCCTACTAAGATAAATAACAAAGTGATCTCAAGTAAAAAAATAAATAAAAATAAATAAATAAATAACCAACATATCTTCTTAGCCATTAACAATATTCCAGTATGTGGTGTATCATATTTTTTATGCAGCAAACTGTTGTCATGACACAAAAAAACCACGGCCTTCGTGCCAAAATGTGTTTTTGACAGATGAAATGTCACATTTTCACAAAAGGGAAAAAGGCCCTGATAAAACAGCAGGAACAAAGAGCTGAAACTCCTAACAAAACAAATACTCTTCAAATGTGCATATAAAAGAGCGGGAAATTCCAAGCCCATGATTCAGAAATAAACATGCAGTGTAAATATGGCTCTGTTGATCTCTCTATGGGAATATAGATGAATAAATTAGGCTACTAGTATTTTTTTTTATTGACAAAAAATGTATAATATATTGTTAAAAAATATATATTTATTGTAAAAAAAAAGGTTTAATTTTTTCCCCCTAAAAAACAGAATTGGGCAGAAATAGAAGTATTATAAATAACAATATTATATTTATCACTTGCAGCCCATAGGCAGCGATCTTGAACCACAGCCAACAGCACTGTAGATGTTCAGGCAACAGGACCCTTTCAAAGACAGACATAAAGGTCTGGCACATGAAATTCCTTATATGACACCTTATTTACACAACAGGGCCACATCTCTGATTTCCTTTATATAAGAGAACGCGTTATAGTACCCCCTGGCACTCTATGTTATGTACAGTATGTCTACAAACATTCAAGGAGTGAACCAGCGAATTTGGGCACGAGCTGCAAATTTACAACTTGGGTGTGCCCATAGATTCTAATGTATAATAGCACCTACTGGTCGCCAGACCAGAAATGTAGGCGTTATTTTTACATTATAAAACATTATCTGCTATAAAACATGGTTTATTTTTACCCATTATAAAATAATATCTTCCAATAACATGGTTAAAAACATGGTTAAGATTAGGCGTGGGTGTGTGGGGGAGTTAAGGTGAGGCATCAGGAGGGGAGTTTTAACCTCCTTGGGGGTAATCCCGAGCTACATTCTGGGCGGAAAACCACAGCTCAAAGTGGTAACCCCAACCTACACTCAGGGTAGCCGCCGGAGGCTCTATGCAGAGCAATGCGCACAGTGGGCGTTTTAACTCACCTTCCGGGGGATCCCGACGTCGGTCGCCATTCTTCTTCCTCTCCTCTGAGGCTCTGCTTCCCCCTGGTGAGATCGCCGTCTGTCATCATGACAACAGCCGTCAATCTCACTATATGGTTATAGTGCCACCCGGAGGATTGAGGAAAAACTGCAGCGCTGGAGCCCAGGGGAAGGTGAGTAAGTGCTGGGGATGCTGCAGACTCTTTTGTGGTATGATTTTCTCAGGTTTTTAGGGTCTAAAAGCACATGAAAAAATTGTACTGCTTTTAGACCCTAAAATCAGAAGTAATCATACCATCACGGAAGTTGAGGTTAGACATCAGGAGTGGGGTTTTAAGGTTAGGCATCAGGGAGGTTGGTGAAGGTCAGGCATGGGGGAGATGGTAAAGGATAGATACCGATGGGGATGGTTAAGTTTAGGCATTAGGCAATGGTTAAGGTTAGGTATCAAGGATCAATGGTAAGGTAAGCTGTGGGCAGGGGTTAAGGTTAGGCATGGGGGGAGGGTTAAGGTTAGACATCGGTAGAGGGAGGTTTCTGTGTGAGAGTAGGGTTAGGATTAGCTGTAGTAAAATATCTGTATCATTTACCAATATTTTACTGCCATAATTAGCACTGCATAAGATTAGAATATTGGCAAATTTACTAACGCTCCTGACTACGCTCCTGTCCGTGTACAAACGCAATGAGATCCCATGTTTGCACAGTAGCTAGGAGCTGCTTATGCATGGAGGAGAAAGCTGTGCACGAGTGGCTCCATGTTACTGCTCAGGTGTGAGCCGGATGGGAGCACTGCCGTGCAAACATACTCGACAAGCTCTTGCTAAATATGTTTGGAGGGTCTCATTGATGGATCTTTTTGAGCAAGAAGGACGGGAGAAGCCTCTGGACTATTCAGTTAATTATCTCAATTTTCCAATTACTGTATTTTTTTTTTACTATAAGACTCACTTTTTCTCCCTCAAAAGTAGGGAAAAAAATCACTGCGTCTTATAGTCCAAATGCAGGGAGTTCCTGACTTGTGAACGCCTGCCAATACGAATCTCCAAACCGCCACAATGCTGGGGGCTCCCTGTACTGTGCCAATGCAGAGGAGGACACATGGGGACACATGGAGGACACAAAGGGGCATAGAGGAGGACACAAGGGGGGCACAAAGGGGCATAGAGGAGGACACAAGGAGGACAGAGGTGGACAAATGGGGGGCACAGGAGGACACAAGAGGGATAGAGGAGGACACAGGGAGTCACTAGAGGTACAAGGAGGCATAAGGTACAAAGGGGGCATAATCCACAAGATGCCCCTTCACCATGGATGCACCAGGTTTAGTATATATATTTTCCCTGGGTTTTTGTTCTTTAAACCTAGGTGCATCATATGGTCAGGAGCGTCCTATAATCCGAAAAATATGGAATTTATTTCAAAAGTTTATTTTCACTTTCGGCTTCCCTTAAAGCTACCTGATTTATTCTTTGAATATACATATAAATTAATGAAAATAAATCTTAGCTAGCCTACTTTTCAGCACCACATTGAAGCAGTGTTCGAATCCATCATCCAATCATGTACAACGGAACTGTTGTAAACAACTTCTGTACATCTGCACTTTTCAAGGCTAAAAGTTTGAAACTCCACTTAAACTCATTATTTGAAAAAAAAATGCTAAAAATGTTACAGTACAACTGTAAAGCACAGCATATGTTACAATGCAATCAGTTTGTTAGCAACGTTTGCCAAATAAAGATTATTGCTAAATACAACGTGCTTGTCTATTGTCTTGTATTCAATTATATACCATAACTCTCCATTCAATATTCAATATTCCCAAGGAAAACCTAGGTCCTGACATCACACTGTGGGAGGGATTTCATCACAATATCAGCCATACAGACATCCCTGACCTCCCCAAAAAAGGTTAAGAATGATTTCTCATGGGAAAGGGGGTATCAGCTATTGATTGGGATGAAGTTCAATCCTTGGTCACGGTTCCTCTTTAAGAAGGCAAAATTATGTTTAGGGACTAAATCAGGATCAAAAAAACAAAACTGAGTTTCTTCTCACACTGTTGAGGGAGCTAATATTCTCCCGGCAATACAGTGTCAAATGAATGAAGTGATTTGAAAATCACATGATTTTAACACTCCCCAGCCCTTAACGTTGGCAATGCTTTAGAATAAAATCAGGCCCTCTCAGTATCACAATGAGAAATTCTCTGCCACATTAGCATAATTCCTAACAGGATTCTTTCTCATGCTATCGAATCTAAGACAATATGCCTGGCACTTCATACTAAGTTAACACATTTGTTTTCTATTTATTTATGTGTGAGGCTTATTCCACTTTGTGCAAACACTGTCAGAATACTGATATGGCTTTCCCATCTAATTTACATAGTGAAATCTGCAATTGCAGTAACGAGCCTTATTGAAAATGGGCAGGGAATTGCTTGTGTTCTACGGCAGGCATACCGAGCAAACCACCTAGGGCCATGGGTGGGTGTACCAACAGGGGAGCAGCCGCTGAAACTGCAGGGGGGGGGGGGCAGAGCTGTAAAAGGCCTCCAACTACTACTTCAGTTCCTCTGATAAAAGTGACCATCCTCCAGTTCAAGTGTTTTTGAGGCTACACTTGTTATGGGAGTAAAGATTATGATGACCACACTTGTTGTATGACACTTGCAAGATGTTAGTTACACCCCTGCCTCGGTCTACCTCAATATCTGCCTACTGATCATTTACCACCTTGCCACTCACAATATTATATCAGTTCTCAACAGACATCTAATATCACTAACTGCTACAGCCACAAGCATTGTACTACAGAGTGTATTACAAAGCTAATTTAGCCTTGCTCTCCTACTGCTCTGCTCACACTCATCATTACTCAATGTATCAAACAATGGATATATCCAGTGGAGGAACGTCAAAAAGATGGGCTCAAAGACTGGAATGAATAAAAGACAAAGAGGACACCAGGAGCACCAGTTTTGCAAAAGTGGGTTGCTAGATGGCAACCACAATATAGGGCATGTGGAGAATTCTGTCTCCACGTGGATTAAATCAGGGTTTTTCTTTAAATTGTTTTCAGTCACTCTAGATACCAGGGGGAGGCCCTTAGGTGTAGAGGGAGACTGGGATGGGTGGGAGGAGGCTCTGGAGGGAAGTAAAATAGTTTAAAATAGTTTAAAAGTATACAATAGTCTTACTTTAGAATGAGGAGTATGGGATATACATTTTTATTGAGTACAAAGGTGATGCGTTTTGCGGGGCTTACCCTCTTCCTCAGGTCAAAATTATAGTTTCTTGGAAGACGATCTCTTGGACTTAGAGCATCTGTTGTGTCCAATAGAAATTGATATCTCATACTCATCATTCTTAAGGTGGCCATACACTGGTCGATTTGCCATCAGATCAACCAACAGATAGATCCCTCTCTGATCAAATCTGATCAGAGAGGGATCGTATGGCTACCTGTACTGCAAATAGATTGTGAATCGATTTCAGCAAGAAATCGATTCACCATCTGTGAAGCTGCCGCTGCTCCCGCCACCCCTGCATGCATTACCTGATCCGGCGGGAGCGAGTCCCCCTGGTCTCTGCTGCCTCTTCTCTGCTCCGGACTCCAGCTTCACTGTACTTCCTGTCCGGGGAAGTTTAAACAGTAGATAGCTCTCTACTGTTTAAACTTCCTGTCCGGACAGGAAGAAGTGAAGTCAGCCGGAACCCAGCGGAGAAAGAGCAGCAGTGACAGCGGGGACACGCGCTGGTGGAGCAGGTAATGTATTGCCGCTAGCGTTGGTCGTTGGACATTCGAACGCCGCTATCGACACACTCCCCACCCGCTGGCGATCGAGCAAAATCTTCCACGCGAACGGATCGATGGGAATGATCGATTTCGGACGGAAATCAATCGTTCGGTCAGCGTTCACAGTGATCGAATCTGCTGTATATCGGCAGGAAAATCGTTAGTTGTATGGGCCCCTTAAGGTAAGACAATTTATCCTTTTAAACAGTTTTTAACTGTTTTATCTCCCTGAGGCGCCTCCTCCCACCTATCCCAATTTATCAAACGTAATTTCTTCCAGTCAATGTTGGATCAATAAAGCGATAACATATAAAATGAGAGAGCCTTCATTTTTCATTGTTTCATTGTTCTTCTGACTATCTGATAAATTCCTTATCTGCTGAAGTTAATAACCTGTCATTAAATCTTACATCTTTATCTACGGTGTATGGCCAGTTTAACATATCTTTTATTTTTGTTGTTATTGTTCAAAAAATTTGGACTCAATCTCCATACATCTAATAGTTTCAGTCTGAGTTCAGTTTTGTTTTTTGTTTTATTTTTCTTTTACATGACTGTTCTATCTTGTTTCTGCAAGAAGTTCTCCACTTTGTGCACAGGGAATTTAACACTGATGTCGCAGGAATTTAATCGATGGGACCGTCGTGTGTCACGGCTCAGACCGACGGGAATTCCAGGGATGTACTTCCTGCCCAGCAGGGAGTACATCACTGAGCGGGGGCGGCACTATGCAAATGACCGTCGGTGCACTCTGCTGCAGGGTCATATGTTTGTCATTTTTTTGTGTGGTGGTGAAATCCGGCAGGAGCATTGCATCCCCAGGGCAGCACGGTGGCGTAGTGGGCAGCATGGTGGCGTAGTGGGCAGCACGTTGGCGTAGTGGTTAGCGCTCTCGCCTTGCAGCGCTGGGTCCCCGGTTCAAATCCCAGCCAGGTCAACATCTGCAAGGAGTGTGTATGTTCTCCCCGTGTCTGCGTGGGTTTCCTCCCACATCCCAAAAGCATACAGATATATGTTAATTGGCTTCACCCTAAATTGGCCCTAGACTATGATACATACACTACACAATACACACATAGACATATGTCTATGGTAGGGACTAGATTGTGAGCTCCTCCAAGGGACAGTTAGTGACGAGACAATATACTCTGTACAGCGCTGCGGAAGATGTCGACGCTATATAAATACTAAATAATAATAATAATAAATCCCCACTGCAACACAAAAAAAGGGTGTAAATCCGGCCTTACCGTTGTGTCTTTTTGGTTTGATCTTACAGTTGAGTTGTAAAAGGAATATTCCCATGAGTTAGTTTGCCGATATATTACATTGTCAGTGAAGCCCTGCTAATATTTCATACAGCTAAGCTGGACAACATTGATCAGATTTTTTTTTCTTTTTGTCCTGAATAATGAGGGATCCTGTAGAGCCTGCAGTTACAGAATTGAGAATTGCTTGAGCATTTATCTGCGCTGTGACATATTACGGCGTTAGCATAATATTTTACTTCGGCAAGTGGGCCCCATGGCTGTCCCCGCACTGCTAGGGAAGAGTTCTTTTCCAAAGCCTACTAAGAGTTTAATATGTGGCTAAGAAGAATGCAGATTGGATGTTTTCGCTTGTTAACTCTCACTGACAGCACTGGGAATTCACAGTAGGAAACTGCCAGATCTGTTTGCTGGTGGAAAGTATGGATGAGGTCTGGCATTCACCGACTGTCTCTTGCTTCACCGCTGCCTCTCCGCTAGCTTTGGCGATTGTCAGTCACTGTGCAGTCCACACAGCAGCAACTAATTACACTCACACTGTGCAGAGTGTTCAGTAAATGAGCTGCAGGAAGACACAAACGTCTGTTTCCTGTGAAGTACTGCCGCTGGCCCCTTCCAAGATGTTTACCCCCTATTCTGAAATCTCGTGACAAGGCATCAAGCTTCCCCCACAAGGGCTTAATAGGAGTCAAAAACGATGGATTGGCAAGCAGCAGTGTGCACTGCATTACAGGCATCAGATTTGTACATTTTTTACATTGGTGAAAAGTAAAGCTAAAGTCTATTGTCATTGTACACATTATGCTCAGCCACACATTTATTAAGCTCAGCGCAGGGATATGGAGGCTGCCATATTTATTTCCTTTTAGGCAATACAAGTTTCCTGGCTGTTCTGCTGATCCTCTACCATAGACCCTGAATAAGCATGCAGCAGATCAGGTGTTTCTGGCATTATTGTCAGATCTGACAAGATTAGCTGCATGCTTGTTTCTGGTGTTATTCAGACACTCCTGCAGCCAAATAGAAAGTCCCCTCACAATTTTGTTACCGCTTTAATGTATTCATATAGCACTGGTGTCTCCTGCAAAGCTTCACAAAGAGCATTCAATCTTTCACATTGCTAACTGTTCTTTGGGGACTACAATCTAATTGCTACCATGTCACAATCCAGTGTTGTGCCTGAGGTAAAGGGGGAGACACACCCTCATGAGATCTGCCTGGGGGTGGGCAAAACACATATCCCTGGGCAGATGTTATATGGCCACAGGGATCGCTAGATCAAATCACGTGACAACCAGCGGGGAAGTCTGCAGGGAATAGCTGAAGTCTGGAGGCATATAGTTAGCAGTGATGAGTCCTTGAACAGTGCTTGACATATCAGGAAGTTGTGAGTAGCCATTAAAGGACCACTATTGCAAAAAATTTAAAAATTTTAAATATATTGTTTGTATACATATAAGAAGTGCATTTTCCACAAAGTAAAATACATTATAAAATATTATACTTTTTTCCTGTGTTCCTGTTGCTTACATCTTCATGTTTTTCCCATTCTCATTTAGTGTGCTATTGTCTCATGTAGTGCGCTATTCCCTGATGGTTTATATAGTCTTTGATGTGTATTAGATATGCTGAGGGTTTTGTGTATCATATTTTAAAAAATACCATAAAAATGGCTCTAAATCACCATTTATCGGCAGTTGGTGAAGTCAGACTGCAGTGCTATATTCCTTGATAACTAATTAGAGAACATAAACATTGTGAGAGGCAGATAGAAGTTCAACAGGTCACCATTACTCTGTAGGGGAGCGATATAAACAAAATGAGCAGTTGCGGGTGATAGTAATGCTGGGCATACACGGCTCGATTTTGCCGCTCGATTCTTCTGCTCATTCGATTCCTCGCTCGATTCTGCAGGGGATTCTCTTATCTTCCGCTCACTTTTCTTATCTTTTTCCATTGTCCTCAATGCAGAATCGAGCGGCGAATCGATCGGGCGGGAGATCGGACGTGCCGGAAATGATCTATCGAGCCATCTAAATGACTCAGAATGGAGCCGTGTATTCCCAGCATAAGACAGTTTGATCTTGGAAACTAGATTTTTTTACATTTAAAAGCAAAATAAGAATATGAGATTTCAGGAAAGCACCATTTAAGATTTGGTCTATATATACACAGCACTCATTTCATCATTTTATTTTCACTTCAGGTTCTCCTGAAAGCACTGGAGATTCCCTATGTATTCCATTTTTCTGTTGGTAGATGCTAAACATTTGCTATCTATTATATTATATATTAGGACTTTGCTGAATCGTCTGTGGGAGCTACAGTGTTCTGGCATTTTAAAGAGGACAATGCCTTCAAGGCCTAGTTGTCTGGAACACCTAGCAAGCTTCAGCTTCTGCTATAAACAAGCATCTGTGGAGAGCTGTGGGTGGCAATGATATAGTGCTTGAAAATCATTACACCTAATACTGTAACATCTGTAACTGCCCACCAGACATTACAGGTGTCAAGATTACTGCACCTCTCACTGGGGTTCCTTCACAGACCTTATCTTATGAACTGTCTCTGCTTATCTGGTTTTCACCTTATCTATAAAAACCAACAAGCACCCAACAGCCACCAAGTTCCCCTCCCTCCAAAAAAAAAGAAAAAGAAAGAAAAGTTGTATAAAAGTTAAGTTAATCAGTAGCAACTTATTTTAAGCCTTTTTTTGTGGTGGTGGTGTGTGTGTGTGTGTGTGGGGGGGGGGGGGGGGGACATTGACAAGCTATCGTGTTTATAAGGAACTTCGTTTTAAGTAATTAGGGTGATACAAGATATAAGCTGAACAAATAAACCCTATAAGTCCAACTAATAGATAAAGCTTATTAGCACATGACACATATAAGTAAGTCTAAAGCATAATAGAACAACCAATCACCTGCCAGTCTATTCTGGTTGGCCTGCCAATCACCATCAGTCACACAGCTGGAGGACTTGATGGGGAACTTACATTTTCTACACATAGCTGAGGCATCAGCCATGTGGAGTCCAACTTTCACAATACGCCCTCTAATAGCCAATAACAACTACTAGGCTGACCGGCATCACAACACAACCCTACATCACTAACTACAAAGGACGGGAGCACTAACCAATTCACAAAAAAATACACTACTGCTAATAAATGTAAAAACAATAACTTTAGTTGTCTCAATTCATAATACAATTAAGTCATTCATAATGAAAATACAGGTGAAACTCGGAATATTAGAATATTGTTCAAAAGTTCATTTATTTCAGTAATTCAACATAAAAGGGGAAACTAATTTATTAAATAAACTCTTTCTTTTTGTCATATGCGTTATGATTTTGATGATTATGGCTTACAGCTTATGAGAACCCCAACATCAAAATCTCAGACTATTAAAGTATTGTGAAAAGGTTCCATATTCTAGGCTCAAAGTGTCATACTCCAATCAGCTAATTAATCCAAAACACCTGCAAAGGGTTCCTATTTCATATATTAGTTTCACCTTTTAAGTTGAATTACTGAAATAAATGGACTTTTTGCACGATATTCTAATTTTTCAAGCTTCACCTGAATATACATCATATTTTACAACAGAGTCATAAGGGTTAAAAGCAACACTCCTCCACAGTAAATTGATGCCATAATTAGTAGTGAATCCTAGTAAATCAAATACAATAATATGACAACTACCAATCAATTAATATAGATGAAAGACAATGTACAAAGTGGCAAGTGTAGTATATATGAATCACAGTGCAAAACACTCTCATTAAATAAGTAAGTCAATAAATGCTAACCTCTACTGTTGTGCAAACAGAGCAATAAATAATGATTGACTGGCAACTCAAGCAGATCAAATACGTATCTTGAGTCACCCCAACTTGAAAAAAAAAAGTAAAATAATATATATATATATATACTGTATATATATATATATATATATATATATATATATATATATATATATATATATATATATACACACACACTTTTTTTTCACCAGAAAATACATAAAGAAATAGAAATGATATAGCACATCAATGATGAGAAGGAAGAGGGGGCCTTACATGTGTTACAGTCAGCTGGCCGCGTCAGAGGAGTCAACATAGGATCTGTCACCTACATACCAGGTTAGATCTCAGAATGGTTGTGATAGATCCCCAATCAAGCTGATAAGCAAGAAACAGCTTACAGTTATGTATCTGTGTAATGCTGAAGCAAAGAGTGGTAGAAGGTATGCATAACAGAGGGAGGGGTATCTGTGTAATGCAGAGACACACAGTGGTAGGAGGTATGCAGAACAGAGGGAGGGGTATCTGTGTAATGCAGAGACACACAGTGGTAGGAGGTATGAAGAACAGAGGGAGGGGTATCTGTGTAATGCAGAGACACACAGTGGTAGGAGGTATGCAGAACAGAGGGAGGGGTATCCTTGTAATGCAGAGACACACAGTGGTAGGAGGTATGCAGAACAGAGGGAGGGGTATCTGTGTAATGCAGAGACACACAGTGGTAGGAGGTATGAAGAACAGAGGGAGGGGTATCTGTGTAATGCAGAGACACACAGTGGTAGGAGGTATGCAGAACAGAGGGAGGGGTATCTGTGAAATGCAGAGACACACAGTGGTAGGAGGTATGAAGAACAGAGGGAGGGGTATCTGTGTAATGCAGAGACACACAGTGGTAGGAGGTATGAAGAACAGAGGGAGGGGTATCTGTGTAATGCAGAGACACACAGTGGTAGGAGGTATGCAGAACAGAGGGAGGGGTATCTGTGTAATGCAGAGACACACAGTGGTAGGAGGTATGAAGAACAGAGGGAGGGGTATCTGTGTAATGCAGAGACACACAGTGGTAGGAGGTATGCAGAACAGAGGGAGGGGTATCTGTGTAATGCAGAGACACACAGTGGTAGGAGGTATGCAGAACAGAGGGAGGGGTATCTGTGTAATGCAGAGACACACAGTGGTAGGAGGTATGAAGAACAGAGGGAGGGGTATCTGTGTAATGCAGAGACACACAGTGGTAGGAGGTATGAAGAACAGAGGGAGGGGTATCTGTGTAATGCAGAGACACACAGTGGTAGGAGGTATGAAGAACAGAGGGAGGGGTATCTGTGTAATGCAGAGACACACAGTGGTAGGAAGTATGAAGAACAGAGGGAGGGGTATCTGTGTAATGCAGAGACACACAGTGGTAGGAGGTATGAAGAACAGAGGGAGGGGTTTCTGTGTAATGCAGAGACACACAGTGGTAGGAGGTATGAAGAACAGAGGGAGGGGTATCTGTGTAATGCAGAGACACACAGTGGTAGGAGGTATGAAGAACAGAGGGAGGGGTTTCTGTGTAATGCAGAGACACACAGTGGTAGGAGGTATGAAGAACAGAGGGAGGGGTTTCTGTGTAATGCAGAGACACAGTGGTAGGAGGTATGAAGAACAGAGGGAGGGGTATCTGTGTAATGCAGTGACACACAGTGGTAGGAGGTATGCAGAACAGAGGGAGGGGTATCTGTGTAATGCAGAGACACACAGTGGTAGGAGGTATGAAGAACAGAGGGAGGGGTTTCTGTGTAATGCAGAGACACAGTGGTAGGAGGTATGAAGAACAGAGGGAGGGGTATCTGTGTAATGCAGTGACACACAGTGGTAGGAGGTATGCAGAACAGAGGGAGGGGTATCTGTGTAATGCAGAGACACACAGTGGTAGGAGGTATGAAGAACAGAGGGAGGGGTATCTGTGTAATGCAGAGACACACAGTGGTAGGAGGTATGAAGAACAGAGGGAGGGGTATCTGTGTAATGCAGTGACACACAGTGGTAGGAGGTATGCTGAACAGAGAGAGGGGTATCTGTGTAATGCAGAGACACACAGTACTAGGAGCAGGGCTGGCTCTCTTATGAAGCAAGATGAAACATTTGCATCAGGCGCAGAGATTTCAGGGGCAGCATTTTTGTACTGTGTGTACCTTCCCGAGGCCAGCCAGTCTGTTATTGTGTTGAGCTGCAGCATGTCATGTGAGAAGATTAAATGAAGAAGAGTAATTTGTCGGGTGCTGTGCAATCATTCCAAACGGGGGGGGAGGGGGGGGGGGGGAAGGGGTGCATCCACACATGTTTGCCTCAAGCATCAAAAAGTCTAGAACCGGCCCTGGGTAGGAGGTTTGAAGATCAGCGGTAGAGCCAGTCTAGTTTGAAGCAGCTATGGCACTGCGGTATATTGAGTACAGTATAGACTAATGGAAAAGGGAGAAGTTTGCAAACATTAAAGAAGCTGCAAGGGTCCACATATTTCTTCATTCATTCATTTTACTTTTCAAACAAACTGTAGCTTTTATTTCAGCAGCATAGGAATATGCAACCAAAAATTTGCACTTCCAGCATACAGGCACAGGCATAAAAAAAGGAAATAAACTTCAGCTCTGCAGAGTTTCTTATGTGTCCTCCTGTGTTCTTTAACCACTTCAGCCTTTAGTGTTTTTTCACCTTATGCATTCGAGCAATTTCGACCTCCCATTCATTCACCAATAACTTTATCACTAATTATCACAATTAAAAAATCTATATCTTGTTTTATCCACCACCAATCAGGCTTTCTTTGGGTCGTACATTTTGCTAAGAAATATTTTATTCTAAATGCATTTTAACGGGAATATTAAGAGAGAAATGGAAAAAATGCATTATTTGTCAGTTTTCAGCCATTATAGCTTTAAAATAATACATGCTACCATAATTAAAACCGACGCATTGTATTTGCCAATTTGTCCCGGTTATTACACCATTTAAATTATGTCCCTATCACATTGTATGGCGCCAATCTTTTATTTGGAAATAAAGGTGCATTTTTTCAGTTTTGCGCCCATCACTATTTATAAGCTTATAATTTTAAAAAATATTAGTATTATAACCTCTTGACATGCATATTAAAAAAGTTCAGACCCTTAGGTAACTATTTTTTTTCTTTGTAATTTTTTTTTCTAATTAAAAATGTTATTTGAGTATTTCTGGGTGTGTGGGAGGTAAACAGTTAATTTTAAATGTAAAAATGTGTATTCATTTTTTAAAAAATGTATGTAGATGTCGTTTTACTATTTGACCACAAGATGGCCACAGTCAAAAAATTATTTTTTTTTTGGCTTTCTGTAAGCGTACTTACAGGAAGTGAAGAGGGGATGTGTAACAGAACAATTGCGGCTTCTCCACAGAAGCCAGCGATCATTCTAAGGGACTTAGATCAATGAATGGGAGCTGCTTTTCCATTCATTGATCTCCGGGCTAACGGGCATCCCTGCGAACCCCAGCGGCTCCATTTTTTCATGGACGTAGCTCCTTTATCCAGCATGCATATTTGGACGTAGGAGCTACGTCATGTAGGCTAAAGTGGTTAAAAATCTCAGCATTGGGAGTAATCCTGTCTTTGGGGTGTACCATTGTTGCCCAGCGAATTAGCTCCAGCAGCTTCTGTGCATCAGCCTCTCCACTGTTCAACACACTCTGGCCTTCTGAGCCACTCACTCCCAGCTTTCACCTGCTCAAGTGAAATGATCCAAGCTGTCCAGGCACCAACAAAACCTGGTCCATGGAATTAGAAATCCTCCCACCCTACTCATGAGGATTCCCAGTGAAGCCAGCCCCACTGCACGTTTTGAAATCAGATAAAGGCACTAGATTTTCTTTACCCACATTGACATGCTGGTTTCACATTCTGCTAAATGCTTAGACTCCATGGAGCCACACATTTTCCATCAATCACTTTTCCTGCAAAATAACATGAATTATCAGCCACCTTGTCACACCAGGCAGTGGAGGAGACAAGATCACCGGGAGCAGGTAATGTATAATGCATCGGCCCCCTCTCACATTGAACCCTCCCTCTACCTATGCCTAACCTCTAGACCCCACCTGTGCCTAACCTTAAACACTCCCCCTCCACTGCCTAACCCTTAACAACACCCCTGCCTAAACCTAATGACTCCCTTGCCTAACCTTAGCCCCCTCTCCCGCATAACCTTAACCGCCTAAACTATCTCGCTAATAGTGAAAGCCACTATTAGCGGCAGTGAACAGTAATTATGGCACCATAATTACTGTGCATTGCCGCTAATTGCAGCTTTTACTATTGCTGCCTGTTTTTAGCGGCATTCATCCTGAGCCATTGTTACCTGTCACGATCTGTGACTCATGTAGCATATTTATGTTAAAACTTTATTCACACTTTAAATAAACAGAATTAGAGAAAATACCCAGTGTTATTTAATGATATATCTTTGCAGTTCTGTTCTCCACCTGGGTGAGTGGGCAATGCCACAGTCCTGTCACTGCGAATGTTCTGAAAATGACTCTTCCGCTTAACATGTGTATTTCTATCATCATTACTGCCTTTCCATTAAAACCAGCAGTCACATTTCTCAGTGTGCTGCATGTGCCTGCTCACCAGATCTTCCATGCTGAACACTGCTTATTAACACCTACAATATATTTTCCCCTGTGGAGAAGAGGAAGAAAAAACCCTGCAACCAGTTGTATAATACGGTTCCTTCAGTTTAACCGATTAACGGCTGAACACAAAGTAAATATTCTTTGTGGTAGATTGGTGATGTATTTATTAAAGTAGAACTCCAGTTAAGCCAGTCTAGTCCTGCATATTACCTTTTGGACCTATATTAAAAAAAAACAAAAATTCATTCCTAGCAATGAAATAGAAGTCCACTCACTGCTCCCTCCCACACAGACTCGCAGTTTATGGATGAATTATTGTTGTGTCATGTGATATTTATGATGCTCCAATTAACTTGTATAGAGCTTTTTGAATTTCTGTTGGACTCAAATCACTTGTGAGCGGAAGACACTAAGAGCACACCCTGTAAGCCATCTTGGAGAATAAGGAAGTCTTGCCCAAGGACTCCTTATTGAATAGGTAATGGCTCCAGACAGGTTTCCAGCTTCGGACTCCTGCGACAAAGGTGATCTCTTTAACTTATTGGACCACACACATTGTGCCTGCCCTGCTCTGCTGCAGACTGCAGTGGCTGCTGGGAGCAGAAGTTGTGGAGAACTAAAAGTCATTGTTGTAGCTGTCATGTGAATACTTTATAATTGCTTGAAAAAAAAGTAACCTCTTGGCCACTGCACAAGACAGAGGAAAGAAGTGACACGTGAAAAACAGAAGAATACAGAAGAAGTAATGTTTTAAATGTCCTAATAAATTTTATTAGTCTGTTCTTAACAGTAAACAGGTATAGGGTACCTATTTATCTGGGCTTTAGAGGGAACTTGCAGTGAAAGGGATATGGAAGCTGCCATATTTCTTTCATTTTAAGCAATGCTGATTGTCATGCTGATCTCTTTGGTAGCAGTACTGTCTAAATCACACACTTCAAATAAGCATGTGGGTAATCTCGTGAGACTTTTGTCAGAAACATCTGATCTGCATGCTTGTTCAGGGTAGTGGCTGCTGGATAGTGTACAGGTTAAGGGCTCTGACTCTGACACAGGAGACCAAGGTTTGAAATGCAGCTCTTCCTGTTCATTAAGCCAGCGCCTACATCTTGGGCAAGACTCCTTAAGGCCTCTTGCACACTGCAAGTGATTCCGATTCAGATTCCGCTTTTTGATCAGTTTTTACATCCGATTCAGATTCCGATTTGCAGTGTGCAGGGAGCAAACTGCAAATCTGAATCTGAATCGGATGTAAAAACTGATTAAAAAGCGGAATCTGAATCAGAATCACTTGCAGTGTGCAAGAGGCCTAACACTGCTACTGCCTACTGAACACGCCCTACTGGCTGCAGCTCTGGTGCTTTGAGTCTTCCAAGAGAAAAGTGCAATGTAAAAGTTCTGTGTCTTGTCTCTGGTAATTAGAGTTGCTGGACAGCCAGGCAACTGGTATTGTTTAATCACTTAGGCTAGGTCCACACTAGGCACGGTTGCAGGACGGATGCTGCAGTCCGGGATAAGGGGAAGTACCACCAGTAGTGTTGGGCGAACACCTGGATGTTCGGGTCCGTTCGGCCGAACATGGGCCAGATGTTCGGCATGTTCGGCCCGAACCCCGAACTCAATGGAAGTCAATGTGACCCCCGAACATGCCGCTTTTGGGGGCCCTATGGGGTCGCAGGCATAAGGGGGGAGCATGCCCCGATCGCGGGGGGGGGGGTCGGAAATTCCCCCCACCCCCTCCGCTAGCGCTCCCCCCTCTGCCCGCTTCCCCATAAAAAAAGTTTGCGGAAAGTTAATAGTACCTACTACCTACTAGTGGTGGCTGGCTGGCTGTGGTGAGATCATGAGTGAGGAGGAGTCCGACTAGTCTAGGAGACGCGTTGAGGCCGGACAGCGGGCAGTTCAGCGGTAGTACCCTTGTGGTACTTCCGCCCTTTCTCTGACCTCACGTCCTCTACGTGATGATCATCACGTAGAGGACGTGAGGTCAGAGAAAGGGCGGAAGTACCACAAGGGTACTACCGCTGAACCGCCCGCTGCCCGGCCTCAACGCATCTCCTAGACTAGTCGGACTCCTCCTCACTCATGATCTCACCACAGCCAGCCAGCCACCACTAGTAGGTACTATTAACTTTCCGCAAACTTTTTTTATGGGGAAGCGGGCATGCTCCCCCCTTATGCCTGCGACCCCATAGGGGGGCCGTATTCGGGCGAACAGGGCCCTGTTCGGCCAAACAGGGGCCCTGTTCGGCCGGGCATTGAGTAGTTCGGGCGAACCCGAACTAAAAGGCCGAACACCATCAGGTGTTCGGCCGAACTCGAACATCACCCGAACAGGGTGATGTTCTGCAGAACCCGAACAGTGGCGAACACTGTTCGCCCAACACTAACCACCAGACCGCAAACTGATCCATTTTCATAAAAAGTGCATCAGTTTTGCGTCAGTTTCCGTTCATCTCTATCATTAGGAAGGTAGTGGGAGGATTTTTTGGGCCAATAATAAAGTTCAGGCTATCAATTTTTTCATACGTTTTTGGTGCTATTTTGCCTGTGGAGATGGAGATGCGTTTTCCCATTGCTTTTCACTACCCATCCGTGTATCCGTGGTCCGTAAAAATGCAGCAATTCCGGACCTTCCGTTCAGGTTTTGAAAACGGGTCCCTGCAAACGCAGACGCATCCGTTTTTTTCTTGGGTGAGGACGGCTGCTATTTTTAACATTAGTATCCGGGACTCCGTTTTTCATCAGGGCTGAAAAACGCAGCCACGGATACGTTTCCGGACCTAGTGTGGACTAGCCCTAATGACAACCAGACTTATAAAAACGTCCTGCTAGAGCCTCTTAACGGCTCCAGGACGTTTTTATAAATCAAACAGTGCTGCTGCCACTGTGCACATGCGCGCTCCCGCGTGTACATGTGCGTTCCCATGCGCAGGGGCGTAGCAATAGGGGGTGCAGAGGTAGCGACCGCATCGGGGCCCTTGGGCCAGAGGGGCCCCGGAGGGCCCTCCCTCAGCTGCAGTATTAGCTCTTTATTGGTCCTGTGCTCATAATAATCACTTCTATAGATACTTTGAATAGTGGTAATCATTAACACACTGTTCCCCATCCCCTTCTTGCACCTCTGACACTGTAGTTGCCATTGGCAGGTTTTGGTGCACCGTATCACTTGTTATGTATGGAGTTCTTGGGGGGCCCCATGGTAAAACTTGCATCAGGGCCCACAGCACCTTAGCTATGCCACTGCCCATGCGCGTGCATGTGAGATAAGGGAGGGAAAAAAACACCATGAGAAAATACACCTTTAGTTTCAAATAATATATTGTCACCATACTTTGTACTAGGGACATAATTAAAATTTTGTGATAACCAGGACAAATAGGCAGATACAATGTGTGGGTTTTATGTACAGTAGCAGTGTTTTTATTAAAACTATAGGGGATGAAATTGGAGAAATAGTATATTTTTTTATTTTTCCTTGTTTTTCCCTTTAAAATGCATAGAAAATAAAGTAATTACTGAAAACAAATATCAACCCCCCAAAAGCTTAATTGGTGATAAAAAAAACAAGATATAAATCATTTAATTGTGATTAGTAGTGATTAAGCTGTTGGCAAATGAATGGGATGAGCACTGAAAGGTGAAAATCGCTCTTGTCCGTTAGGGTAAAAACCGCTTTGGGGTGAAGTGGTTAAATGGAAATAAATATAGCAGCCTTGATTGTCCCTCTGACTTCAGGTACCCTTTAAGGCAGGGTTGATAAACTTGTGATGTAGAATTCAGTGGGCCAAACATTTATGTAACCTTACTGAATAGAAAATGAATAGAAACTGCCAATGTGCCTAGTGGCTTCTTTTTAGACAGAGAAACATCAGTCCAGGGGCGTAGCAATAGGGGGTGCAGAGGTAGCGACCGCATCGGGGCCCTTGGGCCAAAGGGGCCCCAAAGGGCCTTCCCTCAACTACAGTATTAGCTCTCTATTGGTCCTATGCACATAATAATGACTTCTGTAGATACTTTGAATAGTGGTAATCATTAACAAACTGTTCCCCATCCCCTTCTTGCACCTCTGACACTGTAGTTGCCATTGGCAGATTTTGGTGCGCCGTATAAATTGTTATGTATAGAGTGCTTGGGGGGCCCCATTGTAAAACTTGCATCGGGGCCCACAGCTCCTTAGCTACGCCACTGCATCAGTCCATTGCTGTACAGGACAGGAGAAGAGCTTGTAACACTTTCTGTAGACAGTTATAGAACACATTACTTGTACCACTGTTCAACTCAGGCTAGCCTTTTATTGTCCATATTTAAATATTTAATAATAAGAGCTTGCCTCCCTAATGAAGTAGCCTTTACTGCCTTTGGAGAATTATGAAACTTTACACAAACAGACACTGTGTTGTGGCAAGACAGAGGAAAAAGGACATTGCTATCATCATGTACTGCATGACCACCACTAACCGTGAAGGCTCACATTTGTCCAGATATTGGTATATTTAAGAAATAATGCTGTTTCAACTAGACACATTTTTGTGTTCCAGTCATGTTTTGTCAGTATTACAAACAATTTTTAAAATTCAAAAAGTGAACAAAGAAAAATCCAGATTGTTAAGCGTACTAATAAGGGCAGTGTTCTCCCCAGAAATTTTTTCCAGCCGGATGGCATAAAAAAGTAGCGGGGTGGCATGAAAAAGTAGCCGGGTGGGGCAATATGAGAGAATGCAGGGCCGGTGCTTCTGTGCCCAACTCTGCTTACAGCGTAGGAGGAGGTGAGCTGATGACAGCCGGGTGCACATCAATATTAGCCGGGTGGAGCACCCGGCTAAAAGAGCCTGGGGAGAACACTGAAGGTGCTCAGCCCAGGCAGCTAAGAGAGTTTAGACACTTGTTGGGCCTGATCCAATTGACTTTTTCTCGTAAGTTTTCACCTAGGAGATATTTTTCCAATCTGCTGTTTAAAATAACTTTTCAGCACTCTACAATTGAAAGTACCAAAAAGTAGAAAAGATAAGATGTGAAAATATCACCTAGGGGAAAACTTAGGAGAAAAAGTCAATTGGATCAGGCTCCTTATGCTAATTGATTAAATTGACTAGTTGAAAGTGACTATGGTGTTCCAGTATTCCAGTTCTTGGCATAAATGGATCAACTCTGCCTGTGTTTTTGTATATTTCATCCTTCTCATTTGAACTAAAGAGGTTTCTAGCATTGATTATGAAATACTATCTACAACACAAAAGGGGCACGATCCAATTCACTTTTAAGTTTTCTTCTAGGAGATAATTTTTCTTCTTCTGTTTAAAATAATTTTTGTACTCTGCAATTGAAAAAGTACCAAAAAGTAGGTGAAACAGTACTGTCAACATTGTTCTTAGTATTTTCTTGCTTGCCGGGGGCTTAAAATGCATTTTATTTACAATGTGAAAGTATCACCTAGGCAAAAGGTAGGGAAAACTGGGATTGGGCCCAAAGTGTCGTCTAAATTAATTTGGAGATTTTTTTTTTTCATTATGGGTCACCAAAAGAATCCACATTCATAAACCTGCGATCCAACTACGATCCATGGTGTTGACATTTGGCTCTCCAGGGAAGCAACTGTATTATCAACAAGACAACTTAGAAGCTTGAAGACTACCCGTGATGTTCTGCACTTGTTGTTCATTAGTACTAAATAAAAAGAGTTTCCAGAAGGAAAATCACTTGTATGCTGTGTTGGATTTTTCAACACTGTAAAAGCAAGTACCTACAGCAAGTAAAGGTAAATCCTGTGAAAGAAACATGCTATTTATACTGTTTTGTCAGGTTATAGGGTGCTTTACATGAGTTGTTTTATAATTTAAAGTCTTTTTTAAGATTTTTTGTTCCAAACAAATTACGTTGATAATTTTTTCACAGTCTTTTTTTTAACAAAATCGGCATTTTCAGTCATATAAAAATGAAAGGAAATGCATTTTATTTCCTATATCCATATTGTGCAGAAATATTATGCAGTGTTTGACAAAGTTCATTCAACAGTTTACTACACTCATTGCTCCTCGAATAAGTTTTAAATCTTGTATCCCTAACATCTACTAGGATTCATTTTGGAGGAAGCTCCAAAAGCAGCCAGTAGGAGCAAATTGTAACAAAGCAGGTGGGTCCCACGTGGGGATACGGTGTAAAAATGCAAACTCCAATGAGATCGTATTCTGGATGGAAACTTGGGACTCTAGTGCTGCAAGGCAGAAATGCTAACTGTAAGCACGTACCCACCTGATAATTAGTGATCATAACCTGCTAATTACAATGTCGCCAATTGCCGTACAGAATTATGATTTGGAAATCCAATAGATTTTACGTAATCCAAATCGTAATGTTGTGTAATTACACATAATTTCACGTTGACTTTAGCGGTTAATAGCAAAGTTCCCATACATGCTATTGTCACAAAAATTGCTGCGTATGTTAGGGGGAAATTTTAAAAAAGATCTTTCTTTTTTTTAAAAAGATCTAATTTTTAAATTCAAAGGAAAAATGTTTTTTAAACTTAGCAAAATGTAATTTTACCAAGTAATAAAGTATTCTTCATTTCAATATTTAAAATCAATTTTCTAAAAAACATCATTTACATTTTTTTTTTATAATTTTTTTAAATTGTTCCCTCTATTCCCCTTAACATATGTAGCAGTTTTGGTGATAGAAGCATATTTCGGGGCTTTGTTATTAAACCATTCAGGTTCCGTGGTTTTCACGTGAGAAATGTTCACCTCCCATTCATTAGCCTATAACTTTATCACTACTTATCACAATGAACTGATCTATATCTTGTTTTTTCCGCCACCAATTAGGCTTTCTTTGGGGGGTACATTTTGCTAAGAGCCACTTTACTGTAAACGCATTTTAACAGGAAGAATAAGAAAAAATGGAAAAATTCATTATTTCTCAGTTTTCAGCCATTATAGTTTTAAAATAATACATGCCTCCATAATTAAAACTCACGTATTGTATTTGCCCATATGTCCCGGTTATTACACCGTTAAAATTATGTCCCTATCACAGTGTATGGTGACAATATTTTATTTGGAAATAAAGGTGCATTTTTTCCATTTTGCATCTATCACTATTAACAAGTTTAAAATAAAAAAAAATATAGAAATATTTCATCTTTACATTGATATTTAAAAAGTTTAGACCCTTAGGTAAATATTTACATGTTTTTTTTTTATTGTAATGTTTTTTTTTTTATAGTAAACCTTTTATTTGGGTAGTTTTGGGAGGGTGGGAGGTAAACAATAGATTTATAATGTAAATGTGTGTTCATTTTAATTTATTTTTATTTTCAGTTGTAGTATTACTTTTTGGCCACAAGATGGCGGCCATGAGTTAATTTACATGACGTCACTCTAAGCGTAACACATGCTTAGAGTGACGCATCGGGGAGGGAACGGCCAGAAAAGGCGCAGCTTCCGAGAGAAGCTGTCGCTTTTTCAGCGGGGGAGAGGAATCAGTGATCGGGCACCATAGCCCGATACATTGATTCCCTGGCTACCGAATCCGCGGCCGGGAGTGCGCGTGCACGCGCGCGATCGGCCGCGGGAGCGCGCGGTAGCGCGCATGGTTCCTGGACGTAGTTTGTAAGTCCAGGAACCAAAATAGGTTAATAACGAAAGTCGGTACAAAATTATGCAAAAATTATGCAAAATACTGCGTAATTGCAAAATTACAGTTTCTAATTACATTTACAAACTAAATTAATTATGCTTTTTTAAAAATTTATATTTCACATTACAATTTTGAATTGTATTTCACTTCCATTTCCCTCTGGAAGAAACGTACTTCTTGTTTGTATGTGTTTACATGTGTTTTAAATGTTAAGATTTTTGTGACAGTGGTCCTTTAATAAGTAGGCTGGCAACAGAGGGCCAGTGATAATAGTAAGTAGATAAAATCTGACAGAACCTGCAAGTTTTGGACTAGTCCATCTCCCCATGGGGGATCCTCAAGGATTTCCTTGGCATTTGCTAGCCAAAATAGTAAGATACCAGCCAGCCTCCCTACTCACTTGCACACTATTTTGGCAGTTAGACTTAGCAACTGCCATTTAAGAAATGCTTTTGAGAACAAAGACAACCCTGAGAATCACCCACGAGGAGATGGATAAGTCCAAAACCGTTTTTTCAAATTTCACTGCTTACATTTTTTTGCTGGACTGGTCCTTTAAGGAAGAAAGAACCTTTAAGAATACATTTCTGTTAAAAGAGTTTATGTATTTTATAAAAATGTATACCGAAAAAATGCTTAACTCTTCAACTGCCATTTAATAAAAGACATGCAATGCCACCCTGTTTCAGCATTGCCAACACCAAAGAGAAGAAAGTCAGAATCTGCAATATATATTTGCTCAAGTGCTGGCAGCATGGACCTGAATGGGCTTTATTTACCAGCAAACTTTTTTCCAGTTAAATTGGACCTGAACTCTCTCACAGGACAGAAGGAAAGCATAGAGGAATGCCCTCTGTATGTATTTAGTGAATTTATCCTTCTAATTCCCCCTCATCTGTTACTAATCACCACTGTAATCTGATCTCTCAGCTGTGTCAGCCGGCTGCCTCAGCGGAGCAGCTAATTTGTAAACACAGGATGTTAACCCCATCCTTGCTTCCAAGAAAGCAGGAAGTAGACACACTGCAGATTCATTGGATTAGGATTTGTATAGGATTTGTATCAGCTGTAACAAAGAAATGTTTTTCTTTAAAGAGTATTATGCTGTTGCAGATCTTTTAGCGCAGAGAGGAAGTTCTGAGTTCAGGTCCACTTTAAAAACAAGAGGGGGGAGGGGGGTTACTTATAAAAGAGCCAGAGCAAAAGGTACTCCATGTTGTCATACAGCAAGAAATCACATTCTCCCTTTTATTCCTCTACTCTCTAAAGTATGCATCCAATTTGCTCCTGTGGGGGCATCACAAAAAGACATGATTTCTCCAGACTATTTCATGAACAAGCTTTTATTGTTGTCCAGCTCCGGAGATCTGCTAGTCAGGGTAATTAAAATACATAATTGCAATTTGTTGTTGACTTGTCTGTTACAACTGAAAAATCAACACCTTTTGCATTTTCTTTATGCAGCGTGAGCCTGCGTCAGCAGTTCGCTAGTCTGACTGAACACGGACAAGAGGCATTCACCTACGTGCAAAGCTGATTAATTTTCAAGGTTTACCACACAAATTCACCATTTGACAGCACCTGGGGAGCGCGCTGCGCAGAGTTCACGGGTCAATGTCCCACTCTGACTATAATCTATTTGTATAATAAGAACCTGTGAGACCTATAGAAACACAACTCCTGTATAGCTGTAAAAATGCAGCACCTAAGGGACTTCGTTATTTTATGCCCATGGAAAAAAAAAAAAAAAACAAGTGAGAAATAAAGGAAACAAAAAACACTTAAAGGAACAGAAAAAAAGCAACACACACACTGCAGATCCCAGGCAGAAAATAAACTGCATTCCATAAAGTGAAGCACTCCAATCTGTTTTAGCTTCCCTAAAAGGGAAATTATTTTGGGAGGTGATTTGATACCCACAATTTAAGCAGCATTTTAAAGTTGCACTCTTGTGAGGGAGAAAAAAATAAAATCCTCCACAAATAAAAACAACGAACTAAAAAAGCGTCTCCAATTAAGAAAACGTTTCGTGTTGTGCTGAATTCATGTTGCCGTACTCTGAGCTCTGACATTTTGTTGCCATGGCAACCAAAAATCAGCTGATTAGTTGGCATGGCAACAGAAAAGATGTAATCCCAGCAGACACACTCTAATCAATGCCCCCAGCACAGATGGTCTCAGGAGGATCAACAAGAAAGAGGCTGGCAGTCATTCAGAGGATCACATGCTCCCTCCAGACTAGACCAGGAAAAAGAAAAAAAAAAGAACATTTCTTTACTGAACCAATAGGAGATTAACCCTTGCCAACCACGTAATGTGCAGCAGTCTTGTCATATTCAGCATTATGTAGATATTAGCCAGACAACTGAACTATTGTCAGGCAAAAACCACATAATACTTATAAATGAATATTGTATTTATCACAGCCATTCAAGGGCCTTTCCTATAGCTACAGCCCTGCACCATGGATAAGTCAAAGAAAAGGTAAGAAAATAAGTATTACTAATAATGCCAAATCTATATGCAGGCACTGCAGTATAGCTCAGTTTTTACTCGGCATAAAATGTCAGTACTATACATGTTAGGGTACACTTATCAACTCATTTGCACCCCAAGTTAAAGGACATCCGAGGTGAAAATAAACTGATGAGATAAACAATTGTATCTATCCTCCTTCTCCTTAAAATGACTTTTTAGATAACCCATAGTTTTATTTTATATTTAAAATCTAGTTTTTACATTTTTACTGTTTTATTGTCTCTGCTCAGTTACACCTTCGTTGAAGCATACCAGAGCTCAAATCTGTGAACTGTTGACCCTTTTTTAATCTCTGTCCTGCTCTCAGAAGCCATTTTCTGCCAGGAAAGTGTTTTATGGTTGTAATTTCTTATCAGTGAGGGTTACACTACTCTAAAGTCCGACCCAGTCCCGACCCGGACAGAAACTGTCACTTGCATACCTGATGTTTAACTCTTCCAGACAGAGAAAGAAAAAAAGAAGCACAGCATAGTTATTTGTGTGCTTGGCACTGTACATACACATGTCTACCTCATCATGTTACGTGTCACCTCGGTTGTCCTTTAAAGTGGACCTGAACTCAGAACTTCCTCTCTGCTCGCAAAGATAAGCAACAACATACTAACCTTTAATATATAGTAGCATGATGGACTGTTAAATGAGCGCTACCATATAAAAACTGTCTGCATGGAAAAAGCATTGCAATGCTTCCTGCTCTGTGCAGCAATTTAATCATGCCGAAAAGTGATCACTATCTGATTATCTGAGCTTCCTGGCAATTTTAAATATTCAAGGCTAGATGCATCTTGAAATTAAAATATAATTTAATTTAATTAAATTACTAAATGACTTATGTACCACTATTACATAATCCATAGCAGTGTTTTTAAGGAAAGTTAAGTTTTAATGTATAATTATCAAAATACATATTTTGCCACCCCTCTTGATGAATAGCATGAACAAACAAAAAACGGGGTTAGGGTTTTCAGGCTCAGACAACATATAGCAATATTGGCAGATGCGGCCTAACGCATGTTTCGTAGCTTTTTACAGACAGCTGCTTCTTCAGAGGCAGAGCATCACAATTCAGAGTTGTGACCAATGGCAGTTAAAGGAAAGCATGTAGTATACAGTGCTGTACACCATATAGCTATGATGCTCCAGGTAAAGCCACCATCTTAGTCAAGCCACAGGGCTTAATCAGTATAACCACGGACACAGTACAATTACTGGAAACTGGCTGATGGGAGTATAAAATCGCATAGTTTAGAGAGGTCAGTACCTCAGTACCAAAAGCTGTGAGTAGTTTTTCAGCTCAGCAGGAAGGGGTGATGTCTGGTGTAGCATTGCCCTGGATGAGCTGGAGCTCCTTTGACCGCATGTTGTCTGTTCACAGCAAAATCTTCCACATGCAAGCGCCACACCTCAAAGCAACTCCTGGCCTTTTATCTGCTTAATTGATAATGACATAACAACGGACTTGCCCGCAACTGCCCATCAAATAGCCTTTTGAGTCAATTGTCCAATTACTTTTGAGCCCCTGAAATGAAGGGATTGTGTTAAAAAAATGCTTTAGTTGCCTCACATTTATATGCAATCTTTTTGTTGACCCCACTGAATTAAAACTTAAAGTCTGCACTTCAACTGCACCTGAGTTGTTTCATTTAAAATTAATTGTGGTAATGTACAGAACCAAAATTAGAAAAAAAACGTTGACTCTGTCCAAATATTTATGGCCCTACTTGTAGTTCTGATATCTCCCTAATTCCTGTGCCTCATTATACCTCAGATTTCTTTGTGCCATGTTCTCCGGGGTTTTTAATTTTTGGAAGGGTGGTGTTCTGGAAGACGTACAAGGAAGTCACACAGAATTTGATTTTTAGAGGCAAAAAGACAAATAAGTTTACTGTCAGCATATTGTCAGTATCCAAAAACAATCTAATAATAGTATTTTTATAGTGCTTTTCTCTCTGGGGACTCTAAGCTCTAGTCTACGCTGTGACCGTGCATTCTACAGTCTCAGAGGCTCAGAAAAAGAGGTGGGTTTTTAGCCTTTTCTCAAAGTGTACCCGAGACAACAAAAGTAAAAGATTTGATACTTACCCAGGCTTCCTCTAGCCCCATAAGCACCGCTGTGTCCCTTGCCGGCCCTTCCGTGTATGCGCAGAGGAGTCGACTAGTGCAGCTGAGCCAGTTTCCGGGACCGCTAGCAGGAGAACAGAGGCACTCGGGAGGATGGCGAGGGACTCAGCGGTGCTTAGGGGGCTGGAGGAAGCCCTGGGTAAGTATTAAATATTTAACTTTAGTCATCAGGTTTACTTTAACCTTCCTGGCGGTAACCCTGAACGTAGTTCGGGGTAAGCCGCGCAGGAGGTTTTCTCAGGCCCTGCTGGGCCGATTTGAATAATTTTTTTTTTGCTGAACGCAGCTAGCACTTTGCTAGCTGCGTCAGCACTTCGATCGCCGCCGCCCCGCGCTCGATCGCCGCTATCCGCGTCGCAACACAGCCCCCTCCCCTTAGACCCCTGCTCTGCCTGGCCTATCAGCGCCAGGCAGCGGCAAGGGGTGGATCAGGACTCCCTTAGACGTCACAACGTCCATGACGTCGGTGACGTCATCCCGCCCCGTCGCCATGGCGACCGGGGAAGCCCTCCAGGAAATCCCGTTCTTTGAACGGGATTTCCTGATCGCCTATCGCCGGAGGTGATCGGCGGGGCTGGGGGGCCTAGGCTCGCTACATGATTTAAAAAAAAAAATACATCAAAAAAATGGCTGCGCTGCCGCCTGGCGGTTTTTAATATACCAAAGAAATGAACAGCGCTACTTAAAAACAGATGAATGCTTACCTGCAAAAAAGTGCAGACCCCCCTCATGGGATACAAATACACAATGAGCACACATACAACCTGTCTACCACTTGGAGAATGTTAGTTTCCACTAACAGCTTGCATGCAATTTGTTAGGTACTCGTCCCTCCCACTGTCGAAGAAGTCTTTCCTCCATGGGAGGGGACCTAACACTAACTAAATCCTACCTATGCATATGCATAGCCTGGGCGCGCTACCAGTAAAATTAAGAATTGCGCAGAAAAAGTGGGATCAGCGCATCACCAGGCCGCCTCTGAATGGCCTCAGCTCAGAGATGCGCTGAGCCCCCCCAGAGACTACAAACGCACCTTGAACCCAAACAGAGGCTCTGCATATACACCAAAAGAAAAACTAACAAGTGGGAGCAGCTGACCAGAATTAAATCAAACATAGCAAAGAAATGAACAGCGCTACTTAAAAACAGATGAATGCTTACCTGCAAAAAAGTGCAGACCCCACTCATGGGATACAAATACACAATGAGCACACATACAACCTGTCTACCACTTGGAGGATGTTAGTTTCCACTAACAGCTTGCATGCAATTTGTTAGGTACTCATCCCTCCCACTGTCGAAGAAGTCTTTCCTCCATGGGAGGGGACCTAACACTAACTAAATCCTACCTATGCATATGCATAGCCTGGGCCCGCTACCAGTAAAATTAAGAATTGCGCAGAAAAAGTGGGATCAGCGCATCACCAGGCCGCCTCTGAATGGCCTCAGCTCAGAGATGCGCTGAGCCCCCCCAGAGACTACAAACGCACCTTGAACCCAAACAGAGGCTCTGCATATACACCAAAGAAAAACTAACAAGTGGGAGCAGCTGACCAGAATTAAATCAAACATAGCAAAGAAATGAACAGCGCTACTTAAAAACAGATGAATGCTTACCTGCAAAAAAGTGCAGACCCCACTCATGGGATACAAATACACAATAAGCACACATACAACCTGTCTACCACTTGGAGGATGTTAGTTTCCACTAACAGCTTGCATGCAATTTGTTAGGTACTCGTCCCTCCCACTGTCGAAGAAGTCTTTCCTCCATGGGAGGGGACCTAACACTAACTAAATCCTACCTATGCATATGCATAGCCTGGGCGCGCTACCAGTAAAATTAAGAATTGCGCAGAAAAAGTGGGATCAGCGCATCACCAGGCCGCCTCTGAATGGCCTCAGCTCAGAGATGCGCTGAGCCCCCCCAGAGACTACAAACGCACCTTGAACCCAAACAGAGGCTCTGCATATACACCAAAAGAAAAACTAACAAGTGGGAGCAGCTGACCAGAATTAAATCAAACATAGCAAAGAAATGAACAGCGCTACTTAAAAACAGATGAATGCTTACCTGCAAAAAAGTGCAGACCCCACTCATGGGATACAAATACACAATGAGCACACATACAACCTGTCTACCACTTGGAGGATGTTAGTTTCCACTAACAGCTTGCATGCAATTTGTTAGGTACTCGTCCCTCCCACTGTCGAAGAAGTCTTTCCTCCATGGGAGGGGACCTAACACTAACTAAATCCTACCTATGCATATGCATAGCCTGGGCCCGCTACCAGTAAAATTAAGAATTGCGCAGAAAAAGTGGGATCAGCGCATCACCAGGCCGCCTCTGAATGGCCTCAGCTCAGAGATGCGCTGAGCCCCCCCAGAGACTACAAACGCACCTTGAACCCAAACAGAGGCTCTGCATATACACCAAAGAAAAACTAACAAGTGGGAGCAGCTGACCAGAATTAAATCAAACATAGCAAAGAAATGAACAGCGCTACTTAAAAACAGATGAATGCTTACCTGCAAAAAAGTGCAGACCCCACTCATGGGATACAAATACACAATGAGCACACATACAACCTGTCTACCACTTGGAGGATGTTAGTTTCCACTAACAGCTTGCATGCAATTTGTTAGGTACTCGTCCCTCCCACTGTCGAAGAAGTCTTTCCTCCATGGGAGGGGACCTAACACTAACTAAATCCTACCTATGCATATGCATAGCCTGGGCGCGCTACCAGTAAAATTAAGAATTGCGCAGAAAAAGTGGGATCAGCGCATCACCAGGCCGCCTCTGAATGGCCTCAGCTCAGAGATGCGCTGAGCCCCCCCAGAGACTACAAACGCACCTTGAACCCAAACAGAGGCTCTGCATATACACCAAAAGAAAAACTAACAAGTGGGAGCAGCTGACCAGAATTAAATCAAACATAGCAAAGAAATGAACAGCGCTACTTAAAAACAGATGAATGCTTACCTGCAAAAAAGTGCAGACCCCACTCATGGGATACAAATACACAATGAGCACACATACAACCTGTCTACCACTTGGAGGATGTTAGTTTCCACTAACAGCTTGCATGCAATTTGTTAGGTACTCGTCCCTTCCACTGTCGAAGAAGTCTTTCCTCCATGGGAGGGGACCTAACACTAACTAAATCCTACCTATGCATATGCATAGCCTGGGCCCGCTACCAGTAAAATTAAGAATTGCGCAGAAAAAGTGGGATCAGCGCATCACCAGGCCGCCTCTGAATGGCCTCAGCTCAGAGATGCGCTGAGCCCCCCCAGAGACTACAAACGCACCTTGAACCCAAACAGAGGCTCTGCATATACACCAAAAGAAAAACTAACAAGTGGGAGCAGCTGACCAGAATTAAATCAAACATAGCAAAGAAATGAACAGCGCTACTTAAAAACAGATGAATGCTTACCTGCAAAAAAGTGCAGACCCCACTCATGGGATACAAATACACAATGAGCACACATACAACCTGTCTACCACTTGGAGGATGTTAGTTTCCACTAACAGCTTGCATGCAATTTGTTAGGTACTCGTCCCTCCCACTGTCGAAGAAGTCTTTCCTCCATGGGAGGGGACCTAACACTAACTAAATCCTACCTATGCATATGCATAGCCTGGGCCCGCTACCAGTAAAATTAAGAATTGGGCAGAAAAAGTGGGATCAGCGCATCACCAGGCCGCCTCTGAATGGCCTCAGCTCAGAGATGCGCTGAGCCCCCCCAGAGACTACAAACGCACCTTGAACCCAAACAGAGGCTCTGCATATACACCAAAGAAAAACTAACAAGTGGGAGCAGCTGACCAGAATTAAATCAAACATAGCAAAGAAATGAACAGCGCTACTTAAAAACAGATGAATGCTTACCTGCAAAAAAGTGCAGACCCCACTCATGGGATACAAATACACAATGAGCACACTTACAACCTGTCTACCACTTGGAGGATGTTAGTTTCCACTAACAGCTTGCATGCAATTTGTTAGGTACTCGTCCCTCCCACTGTCGAAGAAGTCTTTCCTCCATGGGAGGGGACCTAACACTAACTAAATCCTACCTATGCATATGCATAGCCTGGGCCCGCTACCAGTAAAATTAAGAATTGCGCAGAAAAATTGGGATCAGCGCATCACCAGGCCGCCTCTGAATGGCCTCAGCTCAGAGATGCGCTGAGCCCCCCCAGAGACTACAAACGCACCTTGAACCCAAACAGAGGCTCTGCATATACACCAAAGAAAAACTAACAAGTGGGAGCAGCTGACCAGAATTAAATCAAACATAGCAAAGAAATGAACAGCGCTACTTAAAAACAGATGAATGCTTACCTGCAAAAAAGTGCAGACCCCACTCATGGGATACAAATACACAATGAGCACACATACAACCTGTCTACCACTTGGAGGATGTTAGTTTCCACTAACAGCTTGCATGCAATTTGTTAGGTACTCATCCCTCCCACTGTCGAAGAAGTCTTTCCTCCATGGGAGGGGACCTAACACTAACTAAATCCTACCTATGCATATGCATAGCCTGGGCCCGCTACCAGTAAAATTAAGAATTGCGCAGAAAAAGTGGGATCAGCGCATCACCAGGCCGCCTCTGAATGGCCTCAGCTCAGAGATGCGCTGAGCCCCCCCAGAGACTACAAACGCACCTTGAACCCAAACAGAGGCTCTGCATATACACCAAAGAAAAACTAACAAGTGGGAGCAGCTGACCAGAATTAAATCAAACATAGCAAAGAAATGAACAGCGCTACTTAAAAACAGATGAATGCTTACCTGCAAAAAAGTGCAGACCCCACTCATGGGATACAAATACACAATGAGCACACATACAACCTGTCTACCACTTGGAGGATGTTAGTTTCCACTAACAGCTTGCATGCAATTTGTTAGGTACTCGTCCCTCCCACTGTCGAAGAAGTCTTTCCTCCATGGGAGGGGACCTAACACTAACTAAATCCTACCTATGCATATGCATAGCCTGGGCGCGCTACCAGTAAAATTAAGAATTGCGCAGAAAAAGTGGGATCAGCGCATCACCAGGCCGCCTCTGAATGGCCTCAGCTCAGAGATGCGCTGAGCCCCCCCAGAGACTACAAACGCACCTTGAACCCAAACAGAGGCTCTGCATATACACCAAAGAAAAACTAACAAGTGGGAGCAGCTGACCAGAATTAAATCAAACATAGCAAAGAAATGAACAGCGCTACTTAAAAACAGATGAATGCTTACCTGCAAAAAAGTGCAGACCCCACTCATGGGATACAAATACACAATGAGCACACATACAACCTGTCTACCACTTGGAGGATGTTAGTTTCCACTAACAGCTTGCATGCAATTTGTTAGGTACTCATCCCTCCCACTGTCGAAGAAGTCTTTCCTCCATGGGAGGGGACCTAACACTAACTAAATCCTACCTATGCATATGCATAGCCTGGGCGTGCTACCAGTAAAATTAAGAATTGCGCAGAAAAAGTGGGATCAGCGCATCACCAGGCCGCCTCTGAATGGCCTCAGCTCAGAGATGCGCTGAGCCCCCCCAGAGACTACAAACGCACCTTGAACCCAAACAGAGGCTCTGCATATACACCAAAGAAAAACTAACAAGTGGGAGCAGCTGACCAGAATTAAATCAAACATAGCAAAGAAATGAACAGCGCTACTTAAAAACAGATGAATGCTTACCTGCAAAAAAGTGCAGACCCCACTCATGGGATACAAATACACAATGAGCACACTTACAACCTGTCTACCACTTGGAGGATGTTAGTTTCCACTAACAGCTTGCATGCAATTTGTTAGGTACTCGTCCCTCCCACTGTCGAAGAAGTCTTTCCTCCATGGGAGGGGACCTAACACTAACTAAATCCTACCTATGCATATGCATAGCCTGGGCCCGCTACCAGTAAAATTAAGAATTGCGCAGAAAAATTGGGATCAGCGCATCACCAGGCCGCCTCTGAATGGCCTCAGCTCAGAGATGCGCTGAGCCCCCCCAGAGACTACAAACGCACCTTGAACCCAAACAGAGGCTCTGCATATACACCAAAGAAAAACTAACAAGTGGGAGCAGCTGACCAGAATTAAATCAAACATAGCAAAGAAATGAACAGCGCTACTTAAAAACAGATGAATGCTTACCTGCAAAAAAGTGCAGACCCCACTCATGGGATACAAATACACAATGAGCACACATACAACCTGTCTACCACTTGGAGGATGTTAGTTTCCACTAACAGCTTGCATGCAATTTGTTAGGTACTCATCCCTCCCACTGTCGAAGAAGTCTTTCCTCCATGGGAGGGGACCTAACACTAACTAAATCCTACCTATGCATATGCATAGCCTGGGCCCGCTACCAGTAAAATTAAGAATTGCGCAGAAAAAGTGGGATCAGCGCATCACCAGGCCGCCTCTGAATGGCCTCAGCTCAGAGATGCGCTGAGCCCCCCCAGAGACTACAAACGCACCTTGAACCCAAACAGAGGCTCTGCATATACACCAAAGAAAAACTAACAAGTGGGAGCAGCTGACCAGAATTAAATCAAACATAGCAAAGAAATGAACAGCGCTACTTAAAAACAGATGAATGCTTACCTGCAAAAAAGTGCAGACCCCACTCATGGGATACAAATACACAATGAGCACACATACAACCTGTCTACCACTTGGAGGATGTTAGTTTCCACTAACAGCTTGCATGCAATTTGTTAGGTACTCGTCCCTCCCACTGTCGAAGAAGTCTTTCCTCCATGGGAGGGGACCTAACACTAACTAAATCCTACCTATGCATATGCATAGCCTGGGCGCGCTACCAGTAAAATTAAGAATTGCGCAGAAAAAGTGGGATCAGCGCATCACCAGGCCGCCTCTGAATGGCCTCAGCTCAGAGATGCGCTGAGCCCCCCCAGAGACTACAAACGCACCTTGAACCCAAACAGAGGCTCTGCATATACACCAAAGAAAAACTAACAAGTGGGAGCAGCTGACCAGAATTAAATCAAACATAGCAAAGAAATGAACAGCGCTACTTAAAAACAGATGAATGCTTACCTGCAAAAAAGTGCAGACCCCACTCATGGGATACAAATACACAATGAGCACACATACAACCTGTCTACCACTTGGAGGATGTTAGTTTCCACTAACAGCTTGCATGCAATTTGTTAGGTACTCGTCCCTCCCACTGTCGAAGAAGTCTTTCCTCCATGGGAGGGGACCTAACACTAACTAAATCCTACCTATGCATATGCATAGCCTGGGCGTGCTACCAGTAAAATTAAGAATTGCGCAGAAAAAGTGGGATCAGCGCATCACCAGGCCGCCTCTGAATGGCCTCAGCTCAGAGATGCGCTGAGCCCCCCCAGAGACTACAAACGCACCTTGAACCCAAACAGAGGCTCTGCATATACACCAAAGAAAAACTAACAAGTGGGAGCAGCTGACCAGAATTAAATCAAACATAGCAAAGAAATGAACAGCGCTACTTAAAAACAGATGAATGCTTACCTGCAAAAAAGTGCAGACCCCACTCATGGGATACAAATACACAATGAGCACACATACAACCTGTCTACCACTTGGAGGATGTTAGTTTCCACTAACAGCTTGCATGCAATTTGTTAGGTACTCGTCCCTCCCACTGTCGAAGAAGTCTTTCCTCCTTTAATATACCGCCAGGAGGGTTAAAGCTGTCCAGAGAAGGAGCCACTCGCACTGATTGGAAAAGGCCCAATGTTTTTAAGTGGATCCAGGAAATAACATAATTCATTTTATTTGCAGAGCAGAGGATGCATGGATGGGTTGATGTATTGTTCCAGTAGATCTGCTATGTACTTGGTCAAATGTTTTTTTGAATGTCAGCAGGCAGATTATCCATTTTACTGGCAACCAGTGAAGAGCTTGCAGTATTGGGGAGATGTGTGAGCTGCGGGGGACATTGGCTAGGAATCTAGCTGCTGCATTCTGTACTAGTTGTAAGGGGCGCAGCCATGCAGAACTTTTTCCGGGGATCCAATGAATAGAACATTGCAGTAGTCCAGGTGGGAGAATACAAATGCATGAACTAGAGTAGGCAGATCTTCAGCTGGGATAGGGTGTTTAATTCTCGCTATAATTCAAAGATGGGAACACCAATATCACAGTGATCATTGGAGTGTTTTTTTTTTCAACCAGCCCTGGGTCCCAGAAGTTGGATAGGGCGTGAGTGAGAGTGTGGCACTCTTTTGGGCCCAACCACCTTTTTTACCTTTATGCTTTTTAATTAAATTGCCAAGAGATTCCAGTAGACTAGCTTGTCTTTTTCTTATTTAGGAAACAGCTTTTACTGTATAATGACGCAGTAGTAGTAGTAGTAGTACTGCACAAAATACTTTACGGATAGCTCCAGCTATACAGCACAAAATACTGCCCGGTAGTCTGCAGTAGAGTTGGGCCGAACGGTTCGCCTGCGAACGGTTCCATGCGAACTTCAGTGGTTCGCGTTCTCGTCCCGCAGGCGAACCTTTGCGGAAGTTCGGTTCGCCCCATAATGCACATGGAGGGTCAACTTTGACCCTCTACATCACAGTCAGCAGGCCCAGTGTAGCCAATTAGGCTACACTAGCCCCTGGAGCCCCACCCCCCCTTATATAAGGCAGGCAGCGGCGGCCATTACGGCCACTCGTGTGCCTGCATTAGTCAGAGTAGGGCGAGCTGCTGCAGACTGTCTCTCAGGGAAAGATTAGTTAGGCTTAGCTTGTTCCTGTCTGGCTGCATACCTGTTCTGTGAACCCACCACTGCATACCTGTGCTGTGAACCCACCACTGCATACCTGTGCTGTGAACCCACCACTGCATACCTGTTCTGTTCAGTGGACCCGCCACTGTATACCTGTTCATTGAACCCACCACTGCATACCTGTGCTGTGAACCCACCACTGCATACCTGTGCTGTGAACCCACCACTGCATACCTGTGCTGTGAACCCACCACTGCATACCTGTTCTGTTCAGTGGACCCGCCACTGCATACCTGTTCTGTTTAGTGAACCGCCACTGTATACCTGTTCTGTTTAGTGAACCCGCCACTGCATACCTGTTCTGTTCAGTGGACCCACCGCATCAGTGCGCATACCTGTGCAGTTAAGTGAACCCGCCACTGCATACCTGTTCTGTTCAGTGGACCCGCCACTGCATACCTGTTCTGTTTAGTGAACCCGCCACTGCATACCTGTTCTGTTCAGTGAACCCACCGCATCAGTGCGCATACCTGTGCAGTTAAGTGAACCCGCCACTGCATACCTGTTCTGTTCAGTGGACCCGCCACTGCATACCTGTTCTGTTTAGTGATCCGCCACTGTATACCTGTTCTGTTTAGTGAACCCGCCACTGCATACCTGTTCTGTTCAGTGGACCCGCCACTGCATACCTGTTCTGTTTAGTGAACCCGCCACTGCATACCTGTTCTGTTCAGTGGACCCGCCACTGCATACCTGTTCTGTTTAGTGAACCCACCACTGCATACCTGTTCTGTTCAGTGGACCCGCCACTGTATACCTGTTCATTGAACCCACCACTGCATACCTGTGCTGTGAACCCACCACTGCATACCTGTGCTGTGAACCCACCACTGCATACCTGTTCTGTTCAGTGGACCCGCCACTGCATACCTGTTCTGTTTAGTGAACCGCCACTGTATACCTGTTCTGTTTAGTGAACCCGCCACTGCATACCTGTTCTGTTCAGTGGACCCACCGCATCAGTGCGCATACCTGTGCAGTTAAGTGAACCCGCCACTGCATACCTGTTCTGTTCAGTGGACCCGCCACTGCATACCTGTTCTGTTTAGTGAACCCGCCACTGCATACCTGTTCTGTTCAGTGAACCCACCGCATCAGTGCGCATACCTGTGCAGTTAAGTGAACCCGCCACTGCATACCTGTTCTGTTCAGTGGACCCGCCACTGCATACCTGTTCTGTTTAGTGAACCGCCACTGTATACCTGTTCTGTTTAGTGAACCCGCCACTGCATACCTGTTCTGTTCAGTGGACCCGCCACTGTATACCTGTTCTGTTCAGTGAACCCACCGCATCAGTGCGCATACCTGTGCAGTTAAGTGAACCCACCTACCTACGTGAGTGCACGCAGTGTGATATACCACTCCGTGCATACCCGATATGGACAAAACAGGTAGAGGAAGAGGTAGTGGCAGAGCCAGAGGAAGGCCACCCGGCAGGTCTGCGCGAGGTCGTGTAAATGTAATTTCGTGTGGACCTGGCCCACAGTACAGTGCTCGGAAGAAGGCACGTCCCATCACCTCCCAAGATTGTCAGGATGTGGTTGAGTATTTAGCGACACAGAACACCTCATCTTGCTCAGCCACCAGTGCTACTACTAGCACCACTTCCGCTGCATTTGACACTTCGCAAGAATTATTTAGTGGTGAAATCACTCCCGTGTCCACGCAGTCAAAGACAGGACGCTCCAGCGATCTCATGGTGATGTCGGACATGCGGACGTTCTTTAGTCCAACGCCTCGCCGTAGCCCTTCCGGATCCACCCTCCACCAATGCCTGGAACGGCAGGTAGCCGACTACCTGGCCTTAAGTGTGGATGTAGACACTGCTGTGAACAGCGATGAGGAACCCTTGAACTACTGGGTGCGCAGGCTTGACCTGTGGCCAGAGCTGTCCCAATTTGCCATCCAACTTCTCTCCTGCCCTGCCGCAAGCGTCCTCTCAGAAAGTACACAAAAGATGCTGGTTTGCCCGGCACTCAGTGGGGGGAAGGTAATAGGGTCTGCTGCACCATGTAAAGTAAAAAGTCCCGTCCTATTCCTTGCTGCACCTCGGATTATGCGTGTAGAAGCGGGCAAACAGATAACTTTGAAACATGAATTCATATACAGCACACACCAGACAATCTGTGCACCGCTTCCTTAATCGCTTGGTTTATTTTCCGTGTAAAACATCAGCAGGTATCAAGGCATTAGTCCCGTGACAACATTCTCATATACATTTGTATTGTGCCGGTCTGACCTGTGCCATGGACGGGTGCGGGAGGGTGACCAGGGAAAGAGGAGGACCGCGCGACAGCCGTTTCGCGCCGGTGTGGCGCTTGTTCACGTGCAGGTATCCTTGGGCGAATGGCGGCGTGTACGGGCTTCCGTGATGATACTCGGAAGCCCCGCCCATCACGCGCGCCATTGGCCACTGGGTGCTGGGAAGTGATTAGGTGCGGGGCTGGAGGGGAGGAGACCGGCCTGTGACGTGACGTTGGGTAAGTGATTGCTGTGTCACCATGGACACGCGTGTACATATAAATCGGATCGCCGCAACATGGCGAAATAGGACTGTGTTGATACTTAACATCATTCTGTGATTATATTCAAACTATACATTATTCGTGCCCTAACACATTCTTGTATAAACTTAAACACTCGTGCTTTACTTGTGCCTTTATAAGAAGACCCGCTCGCACTTAGCCATTGTGGTTGTCTAAATTATGCCTGGATCTCCGCCTGCTTCTTATCTAAAAGACTTTTTATTAGAAACTCGTTTAAAAACGCCCTGTTGCCCCAAATAAAATCACTATAAGGTTAATGGGGGGAATCTACAATTAGGGAGACACAATTCTCTGGACCAATCACTTGCAACTATTGCTGCACACTCTCCACTTTCTTCTTGATTTAACCCCGCTCCCCTCTAACGCATACCAGAACCTTCCAAACAGCACCCTTTCACTCTCGGTGCTGGCATTGGGGAGTGGGAAGGAGAGGGAGGGACACTATGAAGGTGGAGGGACCCCCACCCCAACCCATTTGAAAGCAGGATTTACACACTGTACCACTCAAACCCCCGGGGAGACCTCCCGATGACAGCCCACCTCAGAGATTGTGTGGGCTCAGGAAGGAAGAGAAAGGTAGGAGGGAAGAGGGAAAAACCTCTGTTGATCCCCAGGGACAGAACTCCCCGAGGAGATGTGGGGATGCATTGGATACAGAGGCAGTGCACTTCCGGGATGGTACTGTCCAAGGAGGGGGGACGGGCGCCACCGGGACACAAGCACTATCCCCAAGAGGCGTCCACCCACCCCCACCAGGAACATGAACGGGGGCATGGCCTCCTCCGTTCCCTTGGCCACAGGCCACAATTCCATCCACAAAATGATAGCACCTGCCCCCCTCCAGTGCATCTCCATCATTGAGGTATCCACTCCAGTGCGCCCCAGGGCCATGGTACAATACCTATTGCGCCCGGGGCGCACCATAAGGGAATCGCTCCCGGGAGGCACCATCAGCCACCCAAGATCCATCTCGAGTGGCTTAATTTGCCACTCAAGATCTGCCCCTCTCAGGGAGGGAAAGTAAGGGAGAGGGAAACGAGGAATGAAAGAGGAGGGGGAGGGGCACACAGAACTCCCACTCCAAACAAACGCTAGGGTTTGAAGCTGCCCATGTTTCTGTGTCCTGCTGGCACAGTTGGCTGCTCATTCGTCTCTAAAAAAGAAGAGGAAAGGAAAGGAGGGCTACCCGGGGGAGCTAAGCCAGGGAGCACACTCATAGTGGGTATTAAGAAGGGAAAGGGACCACCGGTTATTTGTCTGAAAGAAAGGGTGGGGGAACACCTCAAGTCCATCAAATCCGGGAAGGGGTGTCCACGCCTTATTGAACACGTGAGGGAATCCCATGGAGGTAAATCTAAATGTTTGAGATTTGCGGGACTCCTACATGTTGCCAACTCTAGAAGAGGGGGCAACAGGGATCAAGAGCTAACCCGACGTGAATCACGTGTAATTTTGCGCACAGGGGCGATGGGGCCTGTGGGCCTCAATGACAGATTGGAGTTATCCTGTTTTCTTGACCCATAGGGTTAAGGTTTCACCGTCTTCCTGGGGTTATGTGATGGACGAGAGGAAATTCCCCCGCTCTTGGTGCCCCTGGCACTTCTCCCCAAACAAATAACCGGTGGTCCCTTTCCCTTCTTAATACCCACTATGAGTGTGCTCCCTGGCTTAGCTCCCCCAGGTAGCCCTCCTTTCCTTTCCTCTTCCTTTTTAGAGACGAATGAGCAGCCAACTGTGCCAGCAGGACACAGAAACATGGGCAGCTTCAAACCCTAGCGTTTGTTTGGAGTGGGAGTTCTGTGTGCCCCTCCCCCTCCTCTTTCATTCCTCGTTTCCCTCTCCCTTACTTTCCCTCCCTGAGAGGGGCAGATCTTGAGTGGCAAATTAAGCCACTCGAGATGGATCTTGGGTGGCTGATGGTGCCTCCCGGGAGCGATTCCCTTATGGTGCGCCCCGGGCGCAATAGGTATTGTACCATGGCCCTGGGGCGCACTGGAGTGGATACCTCAATGATGGAGATGCACTGGAGGGGGGCAGGTGCTATCATTTTGTGGATGGAATTGTGGCCTGTGGCCAAGGGAACGGAGGAGGCCATGCCCCCGTTCATGTTCCTGGTGGGGGTGGGTGGACGCCTCTTGGGGATAGTGCTTGTGTCCCGGTGGCGCCCGTCCCCCCTCCTTGGACAGTACCGTCCCGGAAGTGCACTGCCTCTGTATCCAATGCATCCCCACATCTCCTCGGGGAGTTCTGTCCCTGGGGATCAACAGAGGTTTTTCCCTCTTCCCTCCTACCTTTCTCTTCCTTCCTGAGCCCACACAATCTCTGAGGTGGGCTGTCATCGGGAGGTCTCCCCGGGGGTTTGAGTGGTACAGTGTGTAAATCCTGCTTTCAAATGGGTTGGGGTGGGGGTCCCTCCACCTTCATAGTGTCCCTCCCTCTCCTTCCCACTCCCCAATGCCAGCACCGAGAGTGAAAGGGTGCTGTTTGGAAGGTTCTGGTATGCGTTAGAGGGGAGCGGGGTTAAATCAAGAAGAAAGTGGAGAGTGTGCAGCAATAGTTGCAAGTGATTGGTCCAGAGAATTGTGTCTCCCTAATTGTAGATTCCCCCCATTAACCTTATAGTGATTTTATTTGGGGCAACAGGGCATTTTTAAACGAGTTTCTAATAAAAAGTCTTTTAGATAAGAAGCAGGCGGAGATCCAGGCATAATTTAGACAACCACAATGGCTAAGTGCGAGCGGGTCTTCTTATAAAGGCACAAGTAAAGCACGAGTGTTTAAGTTTATACAAGAATGTGTTAGGGCACGAATAATGTATAGTTTGAATATAATCACAGAATGATGTTAAGTATCAACACAGTCCCATTTCGCCATGTTGCGGCGATCCGATTTATATGTACACGCGTGTCCATGGTGACACAGCAATCACTTACCCAACGTCACGTCACAGGCCGGTCTCCTCCCCTCCAGCCCCGCACCTAATCACTTCCCAGCACCCAGTGGCCAATGGCGCGCGTGATGGGCGGGGCTTCCGAGTATCATCACGGAAGCCCGTACACGCCGCCATTCGCCCAAGGATACCTGCACGTGAACAAGCGCCACACCGGCGCGAAACGGCTGTCGCGCGGTCCTCCTCTTTCCCTGGTCACCCTCCCGCACCCGTCCATGGCACAGGTCAGACCGGCACAATACAAATGTATATGAGAATGTTGTCACGGGACTAATGCCTTGATACCTGCTGATGTTTTACACGGAAAATAAACCAAGCGATTAAGGAAGCGGTGCACAGATTGTCTGGTGTGTGCTGTATATGTCCTCTCAGAAAGGACCTTCAGCGCAGCTGGAGGCATTGTCACAGAGAAGAGAAGTCGCCTAAGTCACAAAAGTGTTAAGTACCTCACCTTTATCAAAATGAATGAGGCATGGATCCCGGAGGGCTGCTGCCCGCCCCAAGACTAAGTCAGTCCCCGCACATACAGCATCTCTGCCTGCACGCCGTGTGACTGGCTGCCTGGCCTGCCCCAAGAAGACTAAGTCGCTCCCAGTCCCTCCACACAGCATGTCTGCCTGCAGGCCGCTTGACTACCTTCTCCGCCACCACCAACAGGGTCCCGGACTCCAGGCGGATTGCTGAATTTTTTAGGCCGCTGCTAGCAGCGGCCGCTGTAATAATTTTTCGGGTGCGTGTACATGACTGCCTAATTTTTCTGGCTGCACTGCGGGCAGCTGCAACAACAAAAGAAAAGGCATGTACATGCGCCCATTCCCCTTCGTGATCATTACCTTGCCGTGGTGAAGGGGCTTGCGTATCACAATGGAGCAATGACCGGCGCCTAGATGAGTGTCTCGGGGGGCACACCCACGATAATAAGGTCGTTGCCTCATTGTGGTCAGACCAAATTTGATCAGCTGGACAGTCACTGTTCTGTCATTCAGCTACATCAGCCAGGTGACCATATGGGCTGTAAAGCCACCAAAACCTGCACTCTCGCCATGGTGCGCACCAGTAAAGCACGGCCGTCACTACACAAACAGCTGTTTGCGGTGCGTTACACGATGAGTTTGGTGTGTCAGTGTGAAGCAGTACCTTAATTACACTACCTGATTGATGTATACACATGCAAGATGTTTGAAAGCACTTTAGGCCTGTCATTTAGCATTCAATGTGATTTCTGCCCTTAAAACGCTGCTTTGCGTCAAATCCAGATTTTTCCCGGGGACTTTTGGCATGTATCCCACTCCGCCATCCCCCCCTCCAGGTGTTAGACCCCTTGAAACATCTTTTGCATCACTTTTGTGGCCAGCATAATTATTTTTTTTTTCAAAGTTCGCATCCCCATTGAAGTCTATTGCGGTTCGCGAACTTTAACGCGAACCGAACCTTTCGCGAAAGTTCGCGAACCGAAAATCGGAGGTTCGGCCCAACACTAGTCTGCAGTAGTAAATTAAAGTTTGGTGCAATAAGCAGTACATTCTGGCTTAGTTTTTATGGTACAGATTACTGATCTATAATTCATAGTAATAAACAGCATTTGCTGGCTCGATTTGTATTACACAAAATACTGCTCTGTACGATGTAGCAATATATGAAGCTTCCATGGAATATCCAGTATTTGCTCGCGCAGTCTGTATTTTGTAAAATACTTCTCATACTCTATCAGCAGTCAGTTTCTACAGACTTGCTCTTCACATTAATTTTCCACCGCTGCCAGCACTCTCAGTACGGTAAACATACTGACAGCTGAAGAAGGAGTGCTGGAAAGTTCTCATCCCAAGCCACTCCCACAAAACCTGCACGCCATTTTGTTTCTCTAAGGGTCCAGACACACTATAAGCGCTTTCCTGAGTGCTTTGTGATTGGTTTGCGCTTTTTAAAAATTTCTCCCATTCACTTTTATTAAAACCGTGGTAAAAATCACAGCGATTTTCGATCACGATTATTTTTACGTGACTTTTACTGAGATTTTAATGAAAGTGAATGAGAGAAATTTTTAAAAAGCGCTCAGAATGCGCTAATCAATCGCAAAACGCTCAGTAAAGCACTTATAGTGTGGATTCGGCCAAACTCAGGGGTGTCAAACTCAATGTTTATTAAGATTTAACATTTATTATTCAAGTGATGTAATTATATCAGCTGTGAGTGGCCTGTTCCTCACCCTTCAGCAGAGTAGCACAGTGAAGCAGTTTAATATTTACCTGCTCCATTGCTGCATCGAGGCTTCTGCGTCGAGGCTCCTCTGATCTTCCTGACAGCCACATGCTCTATGCAGCACACCTCTGGCTCCTGAAGCATGTCATGTGACCAAGAGAAGGAAGTATGGAAGCACAGAGCATTTGACTGCCAGGAAGAACAGAAGAGATAATGTATCACTGGAGCAGACAAACATTACAGTTCTCCACTACTGTACTCTGCTATGTGGGGAAATGGGGGGGGGGGGTGATTAGGTGTGTGTATGATTTACCAGTTACCTGAGGGGATTTGATCCATGGAGGGGAGCCATGCTAATATTGCTGAGGGGGTCCCATTGGTTATTGCTGCACCCCAGCTCAAGCTGACAATGTTTCAGTCAGAAACACTGTCACCGGTGTGCTCCTTTAGACTAGAAGGCAGTATGCTGTCTTTCTTTTGCTGCTTACAATTATTATTATTATTCATTTATAAAGCGCCAACATATTCTGTGGTGCTGTACAAAGTAGGAAAACAAACAAGGGATACATAATGATACAGACAATGATATACATCAAATGTGGACACTGGTACAAAATACAGAACTGGTGATTACAATGACAGATGTAACATGATGAATAAAATGTATAACAGAGTGCAAGCTATAAAATAAACAACAGAATCCAAGACACCAAAGGAGAACCCTGCCCTTGCGAACTTACAATGACGGACATTGGAGGGTCACATCAAATGGCATGGAGGGCCACATTTGACCCGTGGGCCTTGTGTTTGACAACTGTGCTCTAAGTGGATAGGGTGCCGTTTTGTATTGTAAAGCACCAATTTTCAGGATTGCAATACTTTTGGACTTTTTGATATTACCAGAATCTTGTCAACGATAAGTGTGGAATTTTGAAGTGTTGAACTCTAGGCTGTCAAAAAGTTTCTATTCCTGCAGAAGAAAATTCATGAGGGAATGATATGAACACTGAGTGACAAGTGCCCATCCTACTCAACTGTGAAGAAGTAGAAGTGGTGTGCCAATTTTCCGTGTGAAAATTTGGAGACCAAAGTTACATTGAGCGCCTTCGACAGTGTCAACTCCTAAAACCGTTGATCATGTTCTTGACCTGATTTTGGCAGACAGGTGAATCTTGTCAAAACAATTGCTAAAATATATCTAGGGAATTTGTTGGGTTTATAATTTATGAGCAGCTGAGTTTGCATAAGCTCATAGCCATTAAGGAACAAAAATGATCAGACTAATTCATGTGGATTTTGTAGTGTTGTAGACAATCCAGTGATACTTTTTTTAGGAACAGTTACACCACTATGATCTGGAAGCCAAACCCCAGTTCTTGGTTGTGCACAGAGCTTTTTAGGACTACTTTATAGCACTTCCAACTCCCTTTCCATCTAACTCCATGCATCTGAATTATTAAAGGGTGGCGGAAGTAACATGTAGCATGGAAGTTGATTCAATAAAAGCTGGTAACATTACAGTATGCAGACAGCACTGGGCAATTGACTAATTTTGTGCAATTAGAGTGCACTTGTGCTGCATGCATAGCATAGCTATGAGTTACGCATGCATAGCTATGAAAATATCATGTTGTCATGACACTTGCCAAATGCCCCCTATAGTAACAATGCACATGTTACCCAAGTACAACAATTTGTGCTAATTGTGCAACATTCTCTACTCAACTGGCATAAGTACTGGTAAAATGGCTTGCACAGGACTCTTTCAGCCAAAGTCACTGGATTACTGAAGGTGGCAGCGGGACCACGGAAAGGTCCCGCTTTTCTAGCCACTGCTCAAGGTCCCAAGTGGAAAGATTCACCAGAATAAAACTGTTACACTTTTTAATAGTATCCTATGGAGACAATTAAAAAAAATGTGCTATGTATTCCACTGACTAACTTGATTTGCGTTGCCTGACATTTGCACGCAGAGGCGTCCGTTGGGCCCCATGAAATGTGCTGGGGAACTGTGGCACTAAGTTTCATCAAATAGTGGTAAGTCATCATTGAGAGACTTTCCAGGATCTGCTAGGCTTTTATATAAAAGCCCCTCGGTTTTGCTTTTTTTTTAATGACCAAATAACCAGTCCTTTTTCAGTGATTTATTTTTATACTTGTTTATTTTTGGATAATTATGATAAAAATCTTCATTTTTTTAGACTACAGAATATTGCAGTCAACGCTATTTGTATTCTGTAGCAGAATAGAATACACTAGCCGACCCGCGGCGTAGCATACGCCGCATAAGAGGGTAGGGGGCAGGAAGGGGGTATTGGGCACAGCTGTGGGGAGGGGGGTTGGACCCCCCCTCAACTGGGTCCCTCATGTGTGCTCTACCTCCAGCTTAAGCTCAGCAGGAACCCCCCCCCCCCACCCTCACCTTGGTCCGCCATGTGGGCTCCCCCTTCTGCTTAAGCACAGTAGCAGCCACCACTATTAGTAAGAGGCAGCGGGTGGGGATGACTCACCTCTTCCATGTTCCATCGTGTGTTCCACTGTCGTCACTTCCTGCAATGCCGCACACTGTATTGGTGTAATTTGCCTTTTTAAAACAGGAGGAAATTTGCAATAATTCAGCTATAAGTGAACATTTGTGGTTACCCACAATGCACTGCTACTAATTATGAAAATTACCCCTTTTCCCCCTTGGTAAGCCAAGCTAGCTTTACATTTTACACAGTCATATCAAACCCACATGTAAGACAGCCTGTTTCAGACATTTGGTCCTCCTCAGTACATGGCATGGATTAATACAGCTGTATGAGATAGGGCTTGGACCAGTACAACAGAGTAACCAAGCAGCTCAGGGTGACTCAAACCACTCGTAATGTATAGGGGGATGAAAGGGGCCAAAAAGACCTCCTACTAAAAAAAGCAAAGCTTGGTGTAATTTGCCTTCCTAAAACAGAAAGAAATATGCAATTACTCAGCTATAAGTGAACATTTGTGATTACCCACAATGCACCGCTACTAAATATGCAAATTATTCCTTTTCAACCTTAGTAAGCCAAGCAAGCCTATAGCTTTAAGTTTTACACAGTCATATCAAACCCACATGTGACAGCCTATTTCAGACCTTTGGTTCTTATCACTACATGCGGAAATGCTTAAAACAGCTGACTTTGCCGCACACGTAGCAAAATCTGCATTCATAAAGGCTCCTTCCGCATCAAAAGCTGACATTACTGAGCAGAGCGATAAATCACCGCCTTGTGCGGTGATTGTTGTAAAAAATGTAGCAAAATGTTAATTCATAAAGATCACTGCAAGCAGTGTGAGGTTGGGAAGTACCGCTCCCTCTGATGTGGCAATAACAATGTTAAGTGAATGGAGACACAGAGACCTCCCAGGCCGCTGCAGTAGAGCGGAACACAGAGAAATGTATCAACTCGGCAGCTTCCGTGTCTCCACAAGCCTACCATCTGCCTAGATCAGGGAATCTCCCCACTGCTACCACTTTTTTATGAATCAGCAGCCAGAAGTGGTTTCCCACACTGATTCTCCATACCGACAGCACTTACATGAATGATAGCCATAGCAGGGATTGATATGGCCCTATGATATAGGGCTTGGACCAGTACAACAGAGTAACCAAGCAGCTCAGGGTGACCCAAACTACTAAGAATGTATAGGGGGATAAAAGAGACCAAAAATCCCTCCTACTAAAAAAAGCAAAGCTTGGTGTAATTTTCCTTCTTAAAACAGAAGCAAATCTGCAATAATTCCGCTATATGTGAACATTTGTGGTTACCCACAATGCACTGCTACTGAATATGCAAATTATCCCTCTTTGCCCTTGGTTTGATATGACACTACTTCTTCTTCTTGCTTGGACCAGCCCCTTCTTCTTGCTTGGACCGGCCCTGGGGGCAGGGCGCTACTTCTTCTTGTTTGAAGGTTGAGGCACTTACTCTATTATATATATAGATAATAGTGCATAGTCTCTACATTCCTGTTCATTGCATTTTTCTCTTTTTGTTCCCCTTTTTAAGCTTACTACTGTTCATGCTCCTTATCTGTTTCTTTTCCTTCTCCCTCTTCTCTTTTCCCTTTATCTTATCTCCCTTTTTTCTTTCTGGATCTCTTCCTACATCTTATTTCTGTGGGCCAAATTTATCAAAGCAATTACAACAGTTTTTTCTTATTTTCTACCTACCGTATTTAATCACAATTACATGTGCAGTCTGCATGTTTCTGAGAGTAAATTCTCTGCTTACAAAATAAGATGGATTTTGTTTTGCATGAATTTCTAGAAATGTCGTAGTGGCAGAACAGTGCAAATCCAGTGATAATCTGTCATAGAAATAAGGAATGGTTGATACCACTTCTAAAATGCATGCAAAGTTGCCACACTGGGGTTTGCACTGTCAACTTGCACTGTATGTGTTGTTTTATTCCCCACATTACCAAATTAATATTAATTGTAAAGCCAGATAGCAACTATACTGTGAGATATTTTTTGTTTTATGAAGGAGGAGTATCTTGACTGATGACATCATTCAGTCCATCCTTCCCTCGGAAGTGCTCTGACTGCTGCTATTTTCCCAGTAAAATATTATTGTGAGTGTCCTTTTTCTGTGTTAAAGGACAACTGAAGTGAGAAGGATATGGATGCTGCCATGTTTATTTCCTTTTTAAACAATACCATTTGCCTGGCAGCCCTGGTGATCCTCTGCCTCTAATACTTTCAGCCATAGCCCCTGAAGAAGCATACAGCAGATCAGGTGTTTCTGACATTATTGTCAGATCTGACAGGATTAGCTGCATGCTTGTTTCTGGTGTGATTCAGATACTACTGCAGAGAAATAGACCAGCAGGGCTGCCAGGCGACTGGTATTGGTTAAAAGGAAATAAATATGTCAGCTTCCATGTTCCACTCACTTCAGTTCCCCTTTAAAGCTGCCACAGTACATTTGACCTCACTCTGAGGATTCTCTCACATACTGCACCAATTCTGAGAAACCTACCTATCTCCTCCTGTTTTAGAACATTTTTGGAAGGAAATTAAACCATCTTAAAGAATAACTAAAGTGAGAGGTATAGGTAGGCTGTCATATTTATTTCCCTTTAAGAAATACCAGTTGCCTGGCAGACCTGCTGATCCTCTGCATCTAATTAATTTAGCCATAGACCCTGAATACACATGCAGCAGATCAGGTGTTGCTGACATTATTGTTAGATCTGACAAGATGAGCTGCATGCTTGTTTCTGGTGTGAACCAGACACTATCGCAGCAAAAAAGAACAACAAGGCTACCAGGAAACTGTTATTGTTTAAAAGGAAATATACTGTATACTTCCCCACCTCTTGTTTCCACCCCATTCCTTTAGATTGTAAGCTCGCAAGGGCAGGGCTCTCACCCTTTTGTGTCATTGAATGTTATTAATTTAATTGCTTGCACACTGTTAGGCCTGGTGCACACCAAAACCCGCTAGCAGATCCGCAAAATGCTAGCAGATTTTGAAACGCTTTTTCTTATTTTTCTGTAGCGTTTCAGCTAGCGTTTTGCGGTTTTGTCTAGCTGTTTTGGTGTAGTAGATTTCCTGTATTGTTACAGTAAAGCTGTTACTGAACAGCTACTGTAACAAAAAACGCCTGCAAAACCGCTCTGAAGTGCCGTTTTTCAGAGCGGTTTGCGTTTTTCCTATACTTAACATTGAGGCAGAAACGCATCCACAATCCAAAAAATGCCTCACCCAGGCATTTTTAGTTTCTGCAAAATGCCTCCCGCTCTGGTGTGCACCACCCCATTGAGATACATTGACCAAGCAAATCCGCAGCCGCAAGCGGATCTGAAAACGCCCAAAAAGCCGCTCGGTGTGCACCAGCCCTTAGACATTTATACATTTTAGTCATCATGTTAAATCAAATTGTAATCAGCAGTGCTGTATCTTGTAGCAGTGTTCTTATTTGATGTATATCATTGTCTGTATCATTATGTATCCCTTGTTTGTTTTCTTACATTGTACAGCGCCACGGAATATGTTGGCGCTTTATAAATTAAAAAAAATAATAATAATAATTTGGTAGCCTTCATAGTCTTCTCACTTCAGCTGTGCTTTAAAGAGAAACTCCAACCAAAAATTAAACTTTATCCCAATCAGTAGCTGATACCCCCTTTTACATGAGAAATGTATTCCTTTTCACAAACAGACCATCAGGGGGCGCTGTATGGCTGATATTGTGGTAAAACCCCTCCCACAAGAAACCCCTCCCACAAGAAAAGTACATACTTTTTTGGCAGTTTCCTGTCTGTGAACCTTGTAGCATTGTGGAAAATAGCTGTTGTTTCCAACTGCCAAAAACCATGCAGCAGCTACATCACCTTCCAGCACTAAAATGTTCACTGGAGTTCCTCTTTAAAGAGAAACTCCAACCAAGAATTGAACTTTATCCCAATCAGTAGCTGATACCCCCTTTTAAATGAGAAATACATTGCTTTTCACAAACAGACCATCAGGGGGCACTGTATGACTGATTTTGTGCTGAAACCCCTCCCACAAGAAGCTCTGGGACCGCGGTACTTTTGGCAGTTTGTTACAATGTAACAAGGTTCACAGACAGGAATTAACTGTTTACAGCTGTCTCTAACAGCCAAAACAGCTAGCAGCAGCTACATAACCTGTCCACAGTAAAAATGTCACCATGTATACATGTCAGAATGTAAATCGGGGAGAGGAAAGATTTTACAATGAGCAAACACTGACTAAATCATTTATACATAATTATTGTAAAAATTAGGCACTTTTTTATTACATTATTTTCACTAGAGTTCCTCTTTAAAGCAGTGGTCCCAAACCTTTTTTGACCCAAGGACCACTTCTACATCATGCAGTTTTTCTAAGGACCAGGGGTGTGTCAGACTAAAGAAGTCCTGGCAGCACCCGCCCGGACCACCAACCTAATCACTCTCCGCAGTTTAGATATTTTTCTTATTTTGCTGGGGCAGTGCTGCTGCATAACCCACCATGGTTTACTATTGGAGTATGGAGCAGTGCACCCCATTCAGCACAAGATGCAGCAGTTGTGACAGATGGTGAAAGTGAGGAGGATACTGCCTGGGCTTCCCCATCTACTGTACTGGTGCAGTCACCTCCAGCCTTTCCTGCCCTCATCTGCCTCCCCTCACTCACTTTTACCATTTTCTCCTCCCTACACTCGCTTTTAGCATTCCATTCTTCCTACACTAACTTCTTGCATCAGCTGCTTCCCTCACCGCCTTGCAGAGATGCAACTCTGTGGTTGCCAAGAGATCAGAGCGTCTCAGCCATGCTCACTGCTGCCACCTGGTGTCTGTACAGACAAAAAGCGTGCCGCTTTACAAATTACAGACACTAGGTGGCAGCAGTAAGAAAGTCTGCAGACAGCTCTGCTACTCAGCAGCATCCTGTTTAGTGCAGTTATGCCATACTCAGTGTCTCAATTTCTGTGCAGTCAGAAGGACAAGGCCCGGCTCAGAGCAGCCTGCGGATTGGTAGTGGGCCGCGGCCCGGGGGTTGGGGACCCTTGCTTTAAAGGGTACCCGAGCTCACAAACGTTGGAGAAATGGGAGGAGCAGGCATATACTACTACCTGTCCTTATGCCCACGGCACCCCACATTTTCCTATCTGCTCCCTGTAGCTCACCTAAAAGCCCCCTGGGATCGTCTTCTGGTTGGCCGGGTCATACTTGCTGCACAGGCGCTGGCTGTGCTGCGTGTGTCCTACAGCGCATGCTCATGAATGGGCGTGCATGTGCACGACGCAGTGAAGTCATGTGCAGTGCGCTCCCAGCTACAGGCGCGTGCTGCAGGACACACCAATCCGGCCGACTGGAAGATGATCTTGGGGGGTTTTTAAGCGAGCTACGGGTGGCAGATAGGAGAAAGGGGGGAGCAGTGAGCATAAGTACAGTTAGTAAGTAGTATATGCCTGCTCCCACTGTTTCTCCAACATTTTTGAGCACTAGTATCCTTTAAAGTGTAACTGTCAGGCATAAAATCAAAAATCAATTCTTTATTTTTATCTGGTAAACAAGTAATAAGAATGCTAACCAGGCAATCCAAAAGTTAAAAATTACTCTTTTGTTGATGATAAAAGATCATTTCCCAGTTTACACAACTCTTATTTGGTACTTTGCCACACAAAGAAAGTTGCAGGGCATCCTGGGTTGTATTTTTTTGCTTCTTTACTATCCCCTCAGACTTAACTAATGCAGCCTGAATGGCTGAAGCCTCTTTCCCTCCTGTTTTTCCCTCCCACGCCTCTGTTCCTCTCTGATTGGCCAATGTTTCTCATGCTTCTCAAACTACAGAGTCACACAATGACAATGCACTTTTCTATACAGAGCTAGGTGGGAGTGTCTGAACACGGTCTGTGTTTGCATTGGCCACCCTCCTCCCAGAGTAAGGGAAGAAATGACATCAGTATTGGCTTCAGTCAGAGGGAATTAAGATGGCAAATGCCTGAAACAGAATTCTCTTTTTTTTTTAATATAAAATTCACTGAAATCAAAATGTAGACAGTGCAATACATATGCTATGTACGTAGAGCAAGAATTTAGCTACTTATATATGTGTTGTTGTTTTTTTAGATAGTATGGCTTGACAGCTCCTCTTTAAAGCAAACCTGTGGCTTACCCATATTCCACCGGCTGATCCAGTGCTTTCCCCTGCCCCAAAACCATCAACGAGATTATCTGCATGCTTGTTTCTGGTGTGATCCAGACACTACTTCAGTCAAATAGGCCAAAAGTATGAGACAATTCGGCATGATTTCTAAAAACCTCCTAAGATTTTCCTCTCAGACACTATTGATAAATCTGGCCCTGTGTCTCTACGTTTCTATTTCTGCCATCCAGCCTCACTTATGGTCCCCCTCCTCCCCCTTCTTTTAGCTCCCTCACTTCCCCTCTTCACTTTATTGCTCCCTCATTTTTCACTGCTTTTATTCTCCCCCTCTCTCCCTCTCCTTTTCTCTCTCCCATTATCCTCTCTCTTTCTGGTGCCAAGTTTCTCTCTTTCCCGCTCTCTGTAAAAGGACTGTTTGCATACAGCATATGCTGAGAAGATTTAAGGGTTACAGCTGTTTTGTCAATAGGATAGTCTGTGGAGAACAGGAGGTGGAGAGAGGATACTGTTTAAACCAACAAAGCCATATTGCCTCCAGTAACTGCTGCTGAAATGAGGTTTCTCTTGCTTCTTATTATTCTGATAGTAAATTTACCTATGTGCGTGTTTGTGTTTCTACCATTTTACTGCTTTCAATATGGAGCAGCATGGTGTGGTAGTGGTTACTAGCTCTCTTGCAGTACAGTGCTACAATCCTAGGCTCAATTCCTGGCTTACACCCTAGAGATGATCAGTGAGATGCTAATATTTATGACTTCTTACAATTTATAGGCACGTTGAAACTGGATCAATTCAAATCAGCAGCATCTGAATTTGATTGGTCCAATGCCTGCATGCAAAATTGCAATTCATTGATCATCTCTACTGGACACTTTCTGCAGGCAAGACTGACGCTAAACTGTGGTAGAGATAGCAGATAATGACTGACGTACACATACATGTGTGCATCGCAAGGCAGTTACGTGCGCACGCTGAGCTAACATAATCGTGAGCTGTGTGCGCACAGTGATATTAATTAACTGTGTGTGTACAGATATTTACTGCAGGTTGATGAATCAAGGCCTTAAAGAGACTCTAACAAAAATGTCATCCTTTTTTCTACCATCCTACACGTTCCTAAACCTATTCTCTGTGCTCTGGCTTACTGCAGCACTTTCTACTATCACCGTCTCTGTAATAAATCAATGTATCTTTCCCCTGTCGGACTTGTCGCCCTGTGTCTGCCAACTCTTCCGTGCTGATCTGTTATGCACACCCCTCTCCAGGCCCCTCTATGCACACTCCAGTGTGCGTGTTATTTACATAAGCCAGCAGCGTCTCTGCTATCTGATATCAGTGAAAGAGAGCTGGATAAAAATCCTCCTCTGTTAGGCTGTGAAAGGAGCTGGCTGACACATACTGAGGAATTACAGACAGGAAGAAACGATCAGCCTCACAGCCTGCCACTAGTATTCAGTGGATGAGAGCTGCAGGGGGAAAGAAACACACAAATGATCTCTTGAGATTCAAAAGGAATGCTGTATACTGCCTGCTTGTGTATGGATGTATTTTCTATGTGTGGACATATTGTACATCAACCTACTTCCTGTTTTGGTGGCCATTTTGTTTGTTTATGAACAAACTTTTTAAAACTGTTTTTGACTACTTTTAATGCGGTGGGGAGCTGCGAAATTGTGTCAGAGGGTAATAGGAGATGTCCCCTAACGCACTGGTATTTTTACTTTTGAGCGATTTTAACAATACAGATTCTCTTTAATAACCATATGCTACTCTTTAGCTGCGTACAGTGGTGTAAGTAAGGAGCTTGGTGCCCCGGTGCGAGTTTTACATAGGACCCCAACACTCTATTGATGTGGAGCCCTCAAACCTACCAAGGACAGCTGCAGTGTATTTAGAGTAAGAAAACAGTGTGTTATGGCTTACATCTGTGCAATGCACATATAGAGGTGTTCATTATCAGCATAGTACCAACAAAAAGCTAATAAGATGGATGAAGGAGGGCCCCTGGTGGGCCCCTCTGGTCCAGGGGCCCCCGAGTGATTGCTACCTCTGCACCCCCTATTGTTACACCACTGGCTGCGTATACACATGCAATAATTGACAGCCAACATGGCCGTTAATGACCTTTTCAGCTGATAATCATTTTATGTGCCACTGATCAATCCTGCTCATGCATGTGGGATCCTTAACCTAAACAGGACAGCAATGTGATTTTTGCTTCCCGCCTCCCCCAGTAATCCTCTTTGTCATGTATGTGTGTACTTAGCTTTATACAAAATGTAAACTGCTGTTCCCACTTTTACTTGTAGAGTGTGAAGTCAATGGGCATGGTTGGGCTGGTGAGTTCATATACTCTACGGCTTATTGGTAGTAGAAATCTATTTGCGATCCTATACAGAATTTGTGACCGGTTTCCTGGCAGGATGGAGATGTTGCCACTCATGTTGCTACTGAGAAGGGATGGTCATTGAGATGAAAATGTGTGCAGCTTGAAAATGGACCAATCCAATTTCCTCTTGGCAGGATTCTATTGGTTCATTTTCAAGCTGCATACATTTCAATACAGAGTTTGCATAATCCTGCATGAACTCAGATTGATTTGCATTTAATTTACCATTTCTAGTCCTGAGTAGTGGCATTATGGGACACACTTAGGAAGGCTGCAAAGACAACACTACAACTTGGTCAGGACTTCAGCACTTTGGCTTTCCTCTCATCTGCAGACAACATTTGCAACTGTAGAGCATTAGAGTCCTGGGCCCATACACAATTAGCGTTTTCACCTAGGTGACATTTTCACACCTTGTCAATAAAGTGCCTTTTAAACCACCAGAAGGTGAGAAAATACTCAAAGTAATTGTGATTGTACATTTTCATCTACTTGTTGGTACGTTTTCAATTGTAAAGGGCTGAAAGGGTATTATGAAGTTGAAAAACGATCTTCTGGGTGAAAAGGTTAATTGCATGGGTCCTGGGCCCTTATTTAATTCATGTTTTTCTCACAAATTTTCTGCTAGGAGATCATTTTTTTATCCTCTGTTTAAAATAATTTTTCAGCACTCTGCAACTGAAAAAATACGAAAGACAAGGTAAGCCTAGGTAAGGAGGTATAGGATTACCCTGTAAAAAGAAGACTCTACCTAGCGCAATACTGCATAATTAAAAGCACCCGGTGATAAATATGCAGTATTGCGCTATGTAGTCTTCTTTTTACAGGATAATCCTATACCTCCTTTCTGTGGATCAGCAGGATATGTGGATTGTGATTGCGGCTTTTTTGTGGATTGGAATATTACTGGAGAATATATGTACTTCAGAAACAAAAACAAAAGACCGAGAGCCCAAATGGTGCGGTATTTCAGAACAGTAGAAGAAAGATTAGTAGAAAAAGTTATACTCACAAACACGGGTTGCCCCTAGGCAACCACTCCATATGCCGGTGGGGAGAATTAGAACCTGACCCCACTCAGGTATAAGATGTCGCTCTCTGTAGAAAGAAATTAGGAAGAATCCTTGCCACCATAGGTGGATTGTTTTGTGATAAGGATAAGGACCAGAGGCGCCAAAAAGAGTAAAAACAATGCTAAGATTAAAAATTGGGGGGAGACGTACTCACCACCCATCCAACAGACCAAGAACCAATATAAAACACAATGTTCAGTCAAAAAATCAGCAATTTATTGGTACTCCCAGGTGCTACGCGTTTCACGGGATTATCCCGCTTCCTCAGGCAATCAAACAGGAGCACAAGCTCCTGAAATGATGGACAATCGAGATTGTTCAAATCGCAAATAACAATTTATTTTGGCACTCCGCAACGCGTTTCGCAGGTACAACCCGCTTCATCAGGCAAGGAGTGCAAGCTCAAAAAGGTCCAATAGTGGCAATGCGCCTCTGGAGAATATATGTGTTCTTTTGGAGCCAGCGTATCCCCTATGTGACTGGTGAAACATTTTTTAGTCCTTTTTTTGTGATTGGTGAAATAGATTGTTCCTTTCAATAGTAACCTGTGTTGTGGAGCATGGACCTTTGACCTTTAAGGTTTCTAGAAAGTCTAGGTAAGCCTTCTGAAGCCTGCTGAGGTTACCACAGGTGTCTAAACTCAACAGGGGACAGCGGTGGAACAAGGGCACGGAGTGAGGACTGGGAAGGCTCTATGGGATTCAGAACCATCCTTCTACATAGGTAAGTATCTGACCTGAAGTGACTGTGTGCCAGGTAGTAATAATTTATCAACATTAGCATACCTCTTGATGTTTTTACAAATGGAGACATGCATTCAGTGCAGTGTCCAAGGGCTGGCTGTCCGATGAAATTACTGATAATCTAGAAATTGATTAATACCAATTTCAAAGGAAACCTACAAATTTTAAAGGACCATTTGTTGAAATGTTTAATGCACTTTTAATGAAACACATTCACTTATTGAAAGAACAGCCATTGATGAGGTCTAACCTCAGCAGTCAAGAAAAACCAGCCCTAAAAAAACATCAACAATACAGTAATTATAAGAGAAGCTGACAAGTGGGGGAGGAGTCGTCATCTAAAATAGACCAGACTACATTAAAAAAAAGCTTACAGGGTTTTAGGTAACACCACATATTACAAAAAGTTAACCTTGAATCCAACAGATATATTTTTAACAAAATACTAATCATGATTTCGGAAGCCTACAGGAATAGAATACTTTCAAAATATAAATATAATGTTTTAACAGTCCACTCTCCAGAAATTACATTATTGTATTACTTGCCTAAGATACATGAGGATGAAAAATAATACCCCAGGCCACCCCGCAGTATATGATATTAATTTGATCACTAGCAACCTGTCCCATTTTATTGATTTGAACCTACAAAAAAAGTGCCCTACCTTCCTACCAGAAAGGTACCACACAAGGGGCTTGATTCACAAAAGAGTGCTAACTGTTAGCACGGCCGTTTTCGCGTGAATTTTCGCATTGCGCGCGATCGCGAATTTTCGCGCGAAACGATAACGTTTTCACGCGCAAACGCGAATTTTACCGCGAAATTGATATCCGTGCGCGAAACCATTATTGTTTCACGATGCGAAAATTCGCGATCGCGCATGATGCGAAAATTCGCACGAGAACGGCCGTGCTAACAGTTAGCACTCTTTTGTGAATCAAGCCCATACTATTGCTGCCATTGAATCAATCCAATGTAAAAAAAGACTATTTATGGTCGCCCCAAGATGTATGCTCACTGTACAGCAACATACCACAAAATAATATCTTACAAGCAATACTACCTAGAGGGAGACCCACTAATGCTGCAAGCACAAAAAAAATTCATTTTAGAAGCTATTGAATTAATTTTAACTACTAACTATTTTACTTGTATTGGTTACACCTTTTTACAGATGCTGGGGGCCAATGTTGTGGACCAGGTTTGCACCAAGTCCCGCTAACCTATATATGGGGTGGCTGAAGGACACAATGGTCTGGTTTACAAACAACCCTTATTGTGCGAACCTGGTCCTACATAAAAGATTCATAGATGACGTCATCTGCATATAGAAGGGTTCCAATGATACACTTGGCAGCTATATAGACCAGCTATAGCTAAACAACAATGACTTTGGATTGACATTTCCAGCCACCACCCCCCTCTATACAATAGATTTCATAGACCTAACTATTTACATTGATGAAAATACTTTAGAACTCTATACTAAAACTTAAAAACAAACTAACAAAAAACAAACAAACAAAAGAAAAAGACTGCAATATACTAGTGAATAGACATGACGCGAACTGTTCGTCGGCAAACGGTTCCAGGCGAACTTCGGGGGTTCGCGTTCGCCTACCAAACGCGAACTTTCCCGGAAGTTTGATTCGCCCCATAAAGCTCTATTGAGCAAAACTTTGACTCTTTATATTACAGCCAGCAGACACATTATTGCCATACACACTGCTCTCAATGCTGGAGGCCCACTCCCCCTCCAAGTAAGGTCCTTATACTGCCTACACTAATTAGTTAAGGGACAGCTGCTACACACTCTGCTAGGGAGATTTTAATTAGCCTGTTTGTGAATAGGTGCTGGCTTACTGAACAGACAGAGACGAGATTCGAACTCTGGTCTCCTGTGTCAGAGGCAGAGCCATTCACCATTACACCATGCAGCCACTGCTTACAGACATGTAGCCAGACATGGCCTTGTATTTTGTGTTCAACAGTTGTCCAAAGAGAACCTCAGATAGCCAGGTAGATTCATATCTCTCTCTCTCTCTCTCTCTCTAACTCTCTCTAGTAGGGATGGTCACCGCTTTCCGTGGAATTGTATTTTGAGCATAAATGGATTGAGCATAAATGGTACATGCTAGGCTGGCTTCAGCATGTAGTGTTGGTGAGAGAGAGAGAGAGAGAGAGATTGCGGTATTGCGGTAGACATCTCTACTAGTGAACACCAAAAGTCCTGGTTAAAGAATGTGCCATACGGCTAATTCTAACATCTAAGACACATTGTATGAAAATATCAGACTTCTACATCCAATCAGAAATCATAACAAGGATCTTGCATAAGAAATATCCCAAGCCATTGGTTGAAAATGCAATAGAAAGAACAAAATCTAACACAAAAAGACTGCCTAGGACCAACAAAAGACCCAATAATACACATGTAACAACATACTAATGTAATTTTTTTTAATAATGAACTACTCTGGCAAAAAATGGGCGTGGCTACAACCTGCGGAGTGCACCGCTGCAAAGAAAATGGGCATGGTCATGACCAGATTAGGGCAGAGCTAACTATAATTTAAAGTGAACCCGAGGTGAGAGTGATATGGAGGCTGCCATATTTATTTCCTTTTAAATAATACTAGTTGCCTGGCAGCCCTGCTGATCTATTTGGCTGTAGTAGTGAACTGAATTACACCAGAAATAAGCATGCAGCTAATCTTGTCAGTTCTGACAATATTGTCAGAAACCCCTGACCTGCTTCATGCTTGTTCAGGGTCTATAGTTGAAAGAATTAGAGGCAGAGGATCAGCACGGCAGCCAGGCAACTGGTATTACTTAAAAGGAGATAAATATGGCAGCCTCAATATTATTCTCACCTCGGGTTCCCTTTAAAAGTGCAATGCAAATACAGCGGGCCCAAGTTTTGGACACCCTTTCCCCAGAAAATTCACATAATTGTGCAGGTTGTTTCAAGAAAATACACGTAATGTGAGCAGATGTGCCCAGAAAATACATTCAATCATGTTGGCAGATTTGACTAAAAAACAAGTTCAATCATGTCAGCAGATTTGACTAGAAATAGGTGCAATCATGTCAGCAGATTTGACTAGAAATATGTGTAATCATGTCAGCAGATTTGACCAGAAAATACGTGCAATCATGTGGCAGATTTGACTAGAAAATACGTGCAATCATGTCAACAGATTTGACTAGAAATACGTGCAATCATGTCAGCAGATTTGACTAGAAATACATGCAATCATGTCAGCAGATTTGACTAGAAATACGTGCAATCATGTCAGCAGATTTGACTAGAAATACATGCAATCATGTCAGCAGATTTGACTAGAAATACGTGCAATCATGTCAGCAGATTTGACTAGAAATACGTGCAATCATGTCAGCAGATTTGACTAGAAATACATGCAATCATGTCAGCAGATTTGACTAGAAATACGTGCAATCATGTCGGCAGATTTGACTAGAAATACGTGCAATCATGTCAGCAGATTTGACCAGAAAATACATGCAATCATGTGGCAGGTTTGACTAGAAATACGTGCAATCACGTGGCAAGCAGACCTGGCCAGAAAATACTTCAATCATGTAGCAGACTTGACCAGAACATACACCTGGCTGGCTGTAATAATAAAAAAAAAACATTTACTCACCTGTAGCAGACCTCCTTTCCCGGCCTCCGTACGGCGCGCAGCTCCCACGATCCTCTGCAGCCAGCAACTGAAACTCCCGCGCTGAGAGCAGGGCTACAGGAAAATGGCACCCAAAGCCCTGCACTGCAGACTCAAAGTCTCCAGAGCAGGGCTTCGGAACCCATTTTACCGTAGCCCTGCTCTGCCGCTGCCAGAGCTGCAGGCTGCTGCTGCCAGTGAACTGACTCGGCGTCTAATAAGTCAGTTCACGCTGGGGGGTGCTAATAGGGTGCTTGGAAAATTTTAGGGGGTGCTTCAGCACCCCAAAGCACCCCCCTGGCGCCGCCACTGCTTTTAAATGATCCACTTTTAAAAACAATCCACCCACCAAAACAATGTTTAATTTCTAGGAGAGGAAAATAATTAGAAACATTATAGCATGTCAACATAGCCTTAGCCACTTAGCCATTATAGGGATTACCACAAGTAAATATTATATACTGACAACATCCTGGCCCGTATGCAATTAACTTTTTCTCTTGAGTTTATCTCCTAGGAGTCATTTTCATATTCTCTTTAAAATAACTTTTCAGCACTTTGCAGTCGAAAATGTACCAAAAGTAGATGAAAAAGTACCATCAAAATTATTTGGAGTATTTTCTTGCCTGCTGGTGGTTTAAGATGCATTTTATGACAAATGCCTCAATTCACTAAGTATTACCATGTTGAATAATGCAGAACACAGCTGATTTTACCAATCACCTTCCCAAATGCCAATTTACTAAACCTATTACAGCTGAGAAATTACTGACTAGTGAGATAAATTACTGACTTGTGCGATAAAAACCTTGCAATTCACAAAGATTACCGCATTAGATAAATCAAACAAAAGTGTTTGGTACTTTTCTCCAGCCCTTAGCAGCTGATAACTCACTCTCTCCATGCTCTTTCCATGTGGTAACTTTGACAGACAGCCAATAGGGAGAGCCAGGTAGCCAATAGGGAGAGCCACACAGCCCTGCTTCTCACTTTGACTTGGTTCGACATCCTGGAAGGCGGAACTTCACTCCAACAGATCAGAGGAAGGTGACATTTCATGAGGTTTTCCTGTATCCCTTTAGATGAGCATCTGTATTCTGGCATACAGAAGAGCTCCCTCTAGTGGCTTCAGCACATCTAAAGGGAGGACAGGATGCACTGCAGAGAAACCCCCGACTCATACAGACTCACAGCTTCCTGCCTGACAGCTGACCTGCTCCACAGCTGGTGAGTGAGACTTACCAAGCAGGGCTTGGTGAATTGAAGCATGTTTGTTCGGTAAATTACCGAACTTTTACCGCATACCAGAAAATCTTAGAGGATTTGGGGAAAAAAAGTGTAAAATACCGAATGCAGTATTTTACCGACCAAAATTATTTTGCCAAACTGCCCTTAGTGAATTGATACCAATGTGTGACAGTATCGCCTAGGAGAAAACTCAGGAGGAAAAGGGAATTGCATGTGGGTCCCTGTGTCTGGTGCCACCTGCTCTACAAAGTAACCCTTTAAAGTGAACCAGAGACGAAGCACCCTCATGTATTTTACCATATATATCAGTGGGAACATTAGAGAAAACTCCTACCCTGCTCTCGGTTTCATCATTCACTGCTTAGCCTGCTTGTTATCAGCCCTGATAAAATCACCGATTGAACATTCAGCCTGGCTTTGCTCAGGAATCATTACTGCTGAGTCTGTCTTCTCTGATGTCTTTTCAAGCCCAATAATTTGCCCCCTTCTGGCTCTCCTATAATGGCTCAGCTATAATGATTCCTGAGCAAAGCCAGACTGAATGCTCAGTTGGGGATTTTATCAGGGCTGATAACAAGCGGGCTGAGCAGTGAAGGATGAAACAGAGAGCAGGGTAGGTGTTTTCTCTAATGTTCCCACTGATATACATGGTAAAATACATGAGGATGCTTCGTCTCTGGTTCACTTTAAGATCTCTGTTTGACACAACCTTGTTGTTGGAAAACTCATATAGGAATATCCACCCCTTTCATATGTGTTGCTATATAAGTTTACAGACACAAAAAAGGAAGTGCTGATACTAAAAAACATTTATCTTGTTCTCAGGTTTGTTGAAGTCTCTAATATACAGATGAACCAAGGGAGCCTTCACAAATGTGTGCAGGACATCTGATCATCAAAGCAAGACACAACAAAAACAAAAATCTGACTTCATGCAAAAACTACAACAATCCTGTAAGAATATAAGGGGATGTGCAATATAAATAAGCAATGTCTCATTTATATTCATAAGCTGCCATAGGATGCATTATACCATTGATAAAGAATGCAACACTGGCCGTGGGGGAAGAATGAACGCACTGCCTGCTCCAGGAGAAGCACAGGGAAGGGGCAAGCTGCACGCTTTATCTGCCAAGGCTGGAAATACTGACAGTACTGTGTGTTTCAGCGCTACTGGCTGATTCTATGCTGTCAGTGTTAACTCTCTCTAGTCCTGCCTCAGCTACTGATGCAACAGGCAACGGCATCGATGCATGCAGCATGCAAATCACTATCTGAAATGAACCAATAAGGAGAGATTTCAGGAAAGTGAAAAGGATGTCATACCAAGCAGAGCTGTTTCTGGCCCTTTTGGCACCCAAGACCCCAACCCCATAAACATATGAATACAGCTTATATTAAAGTGGCTTTGCAGACTTGCAATGACAAATGAATAGGTAAGATACAAAAATACTGTTTCTCAAAACAAGTACTGGCTTGCCCTAACTCAACCCACATGGTAAATACTTCCTATAAATGTTAAGAGAGGCATGTACCTACTTTATTAAAAAGAAAATCTTGCTTTTTTGGAGCCTGGGTCTATTCTGGAAATACAAAAGAGCTGCAACTATAGGTACAGACCAAATTCAAACAATTACAGCTTAATAGGCTCATAAAAAGTACCTGCCACACGTTATGCTATTCAGGCAACTGTTGTTATGTTAATCGGTAGTGCCCATGTAGGTGTTAAAATTACCATTTATCCCTGTCTTAATGGAACTAGAAGTTGTGTATAAGAATTCCATAAGGCTGGTTTTACACTTGAGCTTTCACATCGCATCGCACCACAGAAATCAGCCTTCATATGACCCTGTGCCAATGTGTGACAACAGCTGCGCCCCCCCAGCTAGTGATGTACTCCCTGCTGGGCAGGAGTAAGTCACTGGGAATCCTGTCAGTCCACGCATGCATGTCGGTCCAAGCTCCTGTCATGCACATTTGCAGTAACATGCTGCAAACTTTGCGTCAGGAATGCAGCGACTTTAATACTTCCAGCACACCGTGTTGCATCGATTGAAGTTTGCAAGTCTCCATAGACTTGCACAGGGTCAGATTTACCATAAGGCATTGTAGGCACGTGCCTACAGGCGCCTGATGATGGAAAGGCGGGTCACTCCCCTCCCCAAGTGCCTCCCTCCCTCCTCCCCTATGCAGAGTCCTGAGCAGAGCGCAAATGAGAGGTTACTCACCCTGCTCTCAGCATTCCACTGACAAAATCTCTCTACAGTCAGGGGCACCACCAGTTACTTAATATTTATGGTACTTCTGGCTGCCTAATACTAAGGGACACCTGTAGCTACCTATGACAGGCAAGGGAAGTAAGGGAGGAGTGACAGCTGGACCAGCCAGCACACTTGCGGTATGGTTCCGCAGTAGTTTGTAGGTTCATAGAGGGTGAAGTCTATGGTGCCAGGACATCTGTGCCTATAGGCTACTGTGATGTAAATCTGGGCCTGGACTTGCATGGCCCTTGCAGTGAGTATGCGTCGGTGAAGTATAATGTGGCCCGACGCAACACGCAAGTGTGAAAGGGGCCTAAAGCACAGCCACCCCGGGCATTTGGTTTGTCTATGCCTAAAAATGGCCCTGCTACCAAGTTCCTATCCCCCAACAGCTCAACAGCAACTGTGTCGGAGGCTATGTCAGCAGATCAAGCACTGATGGCCACAGTGTTTATTTGGTAAACGTTTCTATATCTACTCAAGCAAAAATGGTTCATACGTTTAATAAACACACATTCTTGCTTTACTTTGCACAGGAAAATGAAATACTATTTATACCATAAAAGGCATGCTTGCCACTCTGTAGAAAAATGAAAGCGGAGCATTGGATGGGAGCAGCAGTGTTACATTATCACAGGAAAGAGAAAAATCAATCACTCTTAAACATGGGGAAAAAAAAACATCAGCTTTGTTATTACCTTGGTGAACATGGGTTTCCCATGCTGAGTGACCATGGTACATTGATCACAGTCCACGGTGATGGATGAGTTGTGGTATGATTCTTTGGAGTGCTTGAGAATGTAATAGAGATCAGTGACACCCCCTTCGAACACTGTGCTAAAGTATCGAGGAATGAGAGTCCTTCCAATTGCTGGGGAGGGAAAAAGGCAGAAAAAAAATAATTAGATTTCAAAACCAAGATCCAGGCTGCTGGCTGTGGCCTCAATGTGTGTGGGTTTGGAAAATATTTTATCTGCAGGATAAAATCACATTAGATAGTGCAGAATGGTTACGGTGAGCATAGAGCAAAATATGAATGTCAACCACCAGTGTTTCAGCGTTGTGTGCTGCTAATCGTTTATTACAGCAGGACAGGACAATACAAATACAAGCAAGTCACTGATTGTGCAGTATGCTACAGTGGCTGTATATGTTATATGCGAACAACCAAGGAAACATTATATTATCCACTAACAGGGCTCATGTATACAAGGCCAGCCAGTCACATTATAGTGTGGCCTTTATAGCATACAGTAAGCCTTTGTTTGGGCTGTGCCTGAGGCAGCAAAGTAGATGCTTGGCATATGCACAGATAATGACTGGTGAAGAAGTGCCCAGATGGTGTTGAATGGTCTATTCTGACCAGAGCATTTTCCTGCTCTAACACCACCATGGTGTCGTCCCTCGTCAGCACTCCAGCTAGCAACAGATCAACAAATCCCTGGTTACCAAGTTTGTCTCCAGAGGCCATCAGGAGGTCCCCTTGTATTTCGCCTGGTGACTCTTCAGGGCTTTTTGTCACAGCACCATGAAGTCAATTAAGGTGGTCATTAGTGATGGTCATGTCTAGGAGAAATCACGGAGAAGCATGTCATCTGTTTGGTCAAATGATAGATACAGGTATGTAAGTCTCTGATTTGCTAGTCATGATCATGTGCTAAAGTAGGATGTGATCACAGCTTTGCAAATCTATCAGCTGATCAAACAAATCACATGCTTCTCCATGAGTTCTCCTAGACATGACCATCACTAATGGTCATGCGCAGGTCATTGTTTTTTGGACGGATTCTATCTCTTTGATTGAATCTGTTTTTTTTTTTTTTTTTTTTAGCTTACCAGTTGATGAATGTCCAACCAATTTTTCACAGTTTATTGAATGAAACCAGTTTTGTTTATATGATCTCAGAAGATCACCAATGGAGCTAAAATTGTTTTCTTTTTTTGTATACGCAAAAAAATATATACCTAAATATATACCTAAAATGTTGGAATAGTTCAGTGCATTTCCAAGGAAATGCAGGAAAGCATGAGTAGATAGTTAAAGTATGGAGAACATGCCAAATATAGTCTCCTGCTTTAAAGACCAAAAAAATTAAGACAAGCTTGAATTTTAGAGTAAACTAATATTTCTGTATTGCATTATAACCTGTATATTTGGTGATTATTAGTAATATTACTACTCATTTACAGTATATTGTCTTTTCCAGTGTACATTGGGCAGTTCTTGTTGTCAACTGTCCTGCAGCAAGCTCACAGAGTAATGCTCCAGGCTACAGTCTAGGGCCAGTTTATGACTTAGCCTACCAGTATGTTTTTGACTTGTGTGAGAGAAAACCCGAACACCTAGAGAAAATCCACTCAAGCACAAGGAGAATATGCAAATTTCATGCAGTGGTTCTCCTCCCACCTCTCCTCTTCCCGCAAACTCCCAATACCACAAGGTTCAGCCCTTGGTCCCCTCCTCCTCACTATCCACTATCCCAGGACCTCAACAACATTTGTATAGAGCTTTTCTCCTGTCGGGCTCAAGAGCTGCAGCCACTGGGATGTGCTCAAGAGGCCACCCTGCAGTGTAATGGAGTCTTGCCTTGAACTCCTTACTGAATAGGTACTGACCCTAGCCAAGATTTAAACCCTGGTCTCCCATGTCAAAGGTGGTGCCCTTAACTAGTACACTATCCAGCCACTGCAGCGCCATCTTCATATCTTCCTGAAACTAACCATGGATACTGATTGGCATATATCTTCTCTTTCCTCAAGTGATGCTTCCTTCTGCCATTTCCCACACTGGCTGCTCATGCAAATAATCAGACCTAGGGAATGCCAGCTACCCACTGCCCAGCCCTACTTAGTCAGGGCACCACAGCTTCCTCCTGACTCCCTTTAACTTTTGTTTTATTACTTATTCCCTTAAACTGTAAGTTCATTTAGGCAGGGCCACCCCTACTAATGTGTAATTGTAGACTGTAAATTGCCCCACCACCTGTGCTATTTATGTTCAGTATTGTGTTACCTGTATGACTGTGTACTATCTGCACTACTCCTGTTTTTTTATCTCCTAAGTATATTTATAGAATGTCCACATGCAGGTGCTGTTTAAATCTATGATAATAATGTGCACATAAAGAGTTAACCCTCAGTTTTTCCTGTAGAGGCACTCTCATTCACAGCTAGAGCTAATTACACTGTGATGGAGCTAAACCAACACACAGGGCACTGAGCAATGGATTTTTACAGCACCTACATGTGGAATGAAAAAACTTTTCATTGTGTACTGTGTAAGAGTTAGTGTTTTTCGGATACAATCCGTGATCACGACATAGCCGTGATTCACAAGCATTTTTTCACTATCCGACATCGTGATCCAAAATCCGTGATCGGGAATCGATCATGGAATTCAATCACGGATACGGCTGTTATTTTGCGTATTCGGCCCATGATCATGGCTGTGATCACGGAAAGAATAGCCGTGATTATAAGCTGAAAAGCCGGCGACTTTAGCGGTTGATAGCAAATCCCCCTTACATGATATACAGTGGGTTGCAAAAGTATTTGGCCCCCTTGAAGTTTTCCACATTTTGTCACATTACTGCCACAAACATGCATCAATTTTTTTGGGAATTCCACATGAAACACCAACACAAAGTGGTGTACATGGGAGAAGTGGATCGAAAATCATACATCATTCCAAACATTTTTTTACAAATAAATAACTGCAAAGTGGGGTGTGCGTAATTATTCGGCCCCCTGAGTCAATACTTTGTAGAACCACTTTTTGCTGCAATTACAGCTGCCAGTCTTTTAGGGTATGTCTCTACCAGCTTTGCACATCTAGAGATTGAAATCCTTGCCCATTCTTCTTTGCAAAACAGCTCCAGCTCATTCAGATTAGATGGACAGCGTTTGTGAACAGCAGTTTTCAGATCTTGCCACAGATTCTCGATTGGATTTAGATCTGGACTTTGACTGGGCCATTTTAACACATATATATGTTTTGTTTTAAACCATTTCATTGTTGCCCTGGCTTTATGTTTAGGGTCATTGTCCTGCTGGAAGGTGAACCTCTTCCCCAGTCTCAAGTATTTTGCAGTCTCCAAGAGGTTTTCCAAGTTTACCCTGTATTTGGCTCCATCCATCTTACCATCAGCTCTGACCAGCTTCCCTGTCCCTGCTGAAGCGATGCACCCCCCGAGCATTATGCTGCCACAACCATATTTGACAGTGGGGATGGTGTGTTCAGAGTGATATGCAGTGCTAGTTTTATGCCACACATAGCGTTTTGCATTTTGGCCAAAAAGTTCCATTTTGGTCTAATCTGACCAGAGCACCTTCTTCCACATGGTTGCTGTGTCCCCCACATGGCTTGTGGCAAACTGCAAACGGAACTTCTTATGCTTTCTGTTAACAATGCCTTTTTTCTTGCCACTCTTCCATAAAGGCCAACTTTGTACAGTGCATGACTAATAGGTGTCCTATGGACAGAGTCTCCCACCTCAGCTGTAGATCTCTGCAGCTCATCCAGAGTCACCATTGGCCTCTTGACTGCATTTCTGATCAGCGCTCTCCTTGTTCGTCCTGTGAGTTTAGGTGGATGGCCTTGTCTTGGTAGGTTTACAGTTGTGCCATACTCCTTCCATTTCTGAATGATCGCTTGCACAGTGCTCCGTGGGATGTTCAAGGCTTTGGAAATCTTTTTGTAGCCTAAGCCTGCTTTAAATTTCTCAATAACTTGATCCCTGACCTGTCTTGGACCTGTCTTGTGTGTTCTTTGGACTTCACGGTGTTGTTGCTCCCAATATTCTCTTAGACAACCTCTGAGGCCCTCACAGAGCAGCTGTATTTGTACTGACATTAGATTACACACAGGTGCACTCTATTTAGTCATTAGCACTCATCAGGCAATGTCTATAGGCAACTGACTGCACTCAGATCAAAGAGGGCCGAATAATTATGCACACCCAGCTTTGCAGTTATTTAAAAAATATTGTAAAAAATGTTTGGAATCATGTATGATTTTCATTCCACTTCTCACGTGTGCACCACTTTGTATTGGTCTTTCATGTGGAATTCCAAAAAAATTTATTCATGTTTGTGGCAGTAATATGACAAAATGTGGAAAACTTCAAGGGGGCCGAATACTTTTGCAACCCACTGTAAATACCAAGGCAATCACAGATAAAATTTGAGTCGAATTTGTCGGTCAGTTTCAAATCTGGATCACAATCACGGATTATCCGGATTTTGGGACTGCCATGGCCAGATTTATTTGAATCCGTGATCAGGGGTATCCGAGCAACACTAGTAAGAGCTCAGGTTCGATTTAATGCTAAATCTAAATCTGCAAAAATGCCCACTTGGGCTAGATAAAGTGTCAGTTAATTTAGCACAGTCCTATAGGTCTTACATATCATGGTGCAGTATTTCTATCAGCAACATGCACCAGAAACAGAAGAGGATCTGTGGTCCTAGCAATGGAGGAGACAGTAGCTGGTACAGCAGAGAAAACGTCTCACCCTTCCTACCCATACAAATAATGTACAGTGGTGGGTGTTAATGTACAGGGCATGGCTGAAGTAGCCAGCACATGCCAGATACTCTTACCTTTTTCTTTTAGTTGGCTTTAAATGTGCTGTATTATTAGTTTATGTTGGCCACAAAGAGTAATAGTCATTGTAAAATCATAATAAAAGTGGCCTAGGCTATGGATATTAAAAATCCAGCCCTACATATGGTGAGACTAAACTGCAACCCTATGGCTGGGAAACGCATTTTACATGGATTTTAGCTGGTTGTCGTGTGCTGCCCACAGGTTCAGCCATTTTCAGCATTTTCCTGTTTTAAGCTACAGTGTATTTTGGTACATTTATCAGTGTGAATGTATTCAGCGCATTTTTATTCACTAGATCCCATCAAATTCATCAGTTATTGCAAGATCCGCTCTCCGACATAAAACTTTATTGATATATTAACATGCAAATTAAGCCAGGGAACACTGTAAGGTTTTTCACAACTCCATTTTTCATTTAAAAATTACATATCTCTGATTTTATTACCTGTGTTCTCAGTTTTACTGCTAAGTATTGGCAGTGAATTAAGCGGCATCTAAAACTAAGACATTTTAGTATTCTATTGGCTGAGGAGCGGCATTCATCATGCCAGTAGTAAAAATGCTTGCTGTATTTAATTTCACAGAATTTCACAGCAATGTATACAGGAGCTCAGTCTCTTGTGACTCCAGGGGTTGTGAAATGTGTTGTGAGGTTGTCTTATTGCTGTTATCTGTAAGAACTACGCAATGCTCTACATCTTTTTTCAGTGTAAACTGTGACACACTGGCGCCTGTGCTTCACACAGTGACAGGAAAGTTACATACAGATGTGATTAGAGAATCAGCTGATCCAGCAATGTTCCAATGGCTCTGACTGTAACTGCTTGGCTGTAGGATACAGGTAACCTCGTCAGCCAATTTCAGTACTGAAGCACCTGGGTAATTTGGAGAATGCAGAATTGGCTTGCTGGTTATTAGTGTAATCAGGTGACAGATTTGTAAAGCTATGATAACCATCGTCTGAAATGGCCGATAATGACCGTTTCAGCCGACAATCGCTATGCGTGTGCAGCGGCCGCTGAACGTAATCAGCTAATTACGATTATGCAAAATTACACGTATATGTTCGCAATTACGCCTATACATAATTACGAACTCTTAATTAAATTGATTTAGTATTATAATTCATAATTAATTAATTATTAATTCACATGAAGATGTGTAATTTACGCGTAATTTCGTGCCGACTTTGGTGGTGAATAGCAAAGCCCCCATACATGCTATTGCTACTAAAACTACATATGTTAACTTAAAGGGGTTCTGTGGTATTGTAAAAATCAAACGAGCGGACACTTACCTGGGGATTTTATCAGCCCCCTGCAGCGGTGATGTCCCACGCTGTCCTCTTCCGATGCGCCATTCCCTGCCGCCGGGAGTGATTACACTGCGGCTGCACGCGTGCTCGCTCCCGCGCGCATCATCGGAAGCTTACTGCGCAGGCAAGAAAACTTCATACTGTGCCTACGTAATAAGCTCCCGAACATGCGAGCGAGCATTATTCATCTGTTTAGACGAATATTAAACTGGGACCGGCAGCGGGGAACGGGTGATCAGAGGAGGACGGCGCGGGACATGACCGCTGCCGGGGGCCGATAGAAGCCCCAGGTAAGTGTCAGCTTGTTTTGGATTGGATTGTATTTACAAATATCCCAAAGCGCACACACATCACAGCTCTACAGGGCACCGAGAGGAGGAGAACTGCTCCCCAGCCATAACCAAAGTTCCTCTCAGTCGGATACAGTAAAATCTTGGATTGAGAGTAACTTGGTTTGACAGTGCTTTGCAATACAAGCAAACATTTTTGTGAAATTTTGACTTGATATACAAGCAACGTCTTGATCTACAAGCAAAAAAAAAAGTATAGGTTTGTCACATCACCACAACTGAGCTGATAGTTCTTTTCCCTTTGATGTTACAGGATTGTACTTAACTTTACAGAGAATTTATGTCTGCATCAAACCAAGTAACACCTGACAAATCTGGCTTTGCAAATTTGGCCTAATTGGGGGGGGTCGCCTGCACCTTCCAGCCTCCCTCTCCGGGATGCCGCTGTGGTTTCCAGGCAGTGAGAGAGCTTGGGGCCCTGTGGCACCCTGTTTGTATGGGGGCATTGGGAAGCCTCCCCGTGGCGCTCCTGGATAGTGCTTATGTAGCATGAACTAATTCCCGCAGGGCAACCGCTTTGCGGTATTGGTTTTAACCCTGCAAACTTTGACATGCAAAAGCAAATGCATAGTTGCATGAGCTATGTCTCGTGAGTAGCCAATTAGGCCAAATTTGCAAAGCCAGATTTGTCAGGTGTTACTTGGTTTGATGCACACATAAATTCTCTATAAAGTGTAAGATTGTACTTAATTACTTTACGAGCGCTCCACGCCAATTGGCGTGGACACGGTGGCAGCCCCAGGACTGCTCAATGGCAATTGTCGTGAAGTCCAGGGGTGGGGTTTTGCAGGAGATCGCGCGCACTGATGCGCGCACATCTCCACTTGAATGATGGAGCTCCGCTCCGTCATCAGTCTCCTAGCGGCGATCGGCATCTATTTACAATGTACGTCACTTTGATCTAAGGCAGCGCTGTACTGGGGACAGCCGTGTGCCATGGCTGTCCCCAGCACATGGCTGTGCTGACAAAAAACTTAATGAGAGGAGCGCAAGTTATGTGCGCGCTACGCTATTGGCTTGACAGGCAGCCAATTGGGCCAATCAAAGGGTGGGGAGCACGTCCATTAAAGCCACTGGACCCATCGGGGTGGCTTATTAGCAAGGAGTACAAGGTAATTAGCAGTACAGTGCTAACACAGTTATGCTGCACTACCGCGCATAGCGTGCACATAACTCGAGCTCCTCTCATTAAGCTGTGCTGCTTTAGCAGCGCAGCTCAATGAATCATCCCCTATGCTTGCAAACCAAGGTTCCACTTGTATTATGGAAGAGCAGTGCGGAAGCCAATAGGGGGCGCTGGAAGGTGAGGATGGTGCTATGACATATGCAGATAAAACATCATTAAAAACAAGAAAAAAAACTTGGTTCAGGGGTAATTTGAGTTTGATTATGCATTGCCTTACCATTTGCTTCCTTCCTGTTCCTTTTGATTGTAAACTCACAAAAGCACTGTCCTCCCCCTATTGTTTCTTTTAATGTATGTGCTTGCTGTAGGTTTTGTGAGACGTGGTCTGTGTTAGTCACTGTGACATTTATGTTGTTTACCACCTCAGTGTTGTACAGTGCTGCAGAAAATGATGGTGCTATACAAATCAATGAAAAACAAGTGTGTATCCAGTTCCAGAATTTGCAACAATTAATCAGTAAAACTGCAGTATTACAGCCTTATTGCTAGTAAAAAAAAGAAAAAAAATATCCCATCCAGAATACAGTAGACACAAAAGAATACATACATACAGAAACAGACACACACACATACATTTTTATCACAGCAAACACTTAAGGTACAATCAGAATCAGAATTACTTTTATTCGCCAAGCAAGACTGGGTCATACCCGGAATTGGGTTTGGCATACAGGACTAGAGAAGGTATGAGATAAGACACACGGTATTCAAAAATCAGTACATACAAGCAGGGTAACACAATATACATAACATACACAGTGTCCGCAGTGTGCTTGAAGGAATCATCAGAGAAAAATGTGGTAGTTCTGCGTCTGCTCAGTGCGTCGCGGAAAAGTGGCCATGATTGACAGCGGCGCTTTACGCAGGCGCAGTAAGGAAAACCTCGGGGTTGTCCTCTGCACCGTGCGGGGAGCCCAGGACAGCAGCGGAGAGCGGAGCGGTCAGCGTGGGACAGTCGGCTGCAAGGGGCTGGAGAAAGCCCCAGGTGAGTAACGCAAATGTTTTCATTTTTCCCTGATGATTCCTCTATGAAGTGGCAGTGTAAATGCTATCTGTGAAAAACTTAGGGGGGAGGGTGTGGAGAGAGTTCAAGAGATTGACTGCTGGGAAAAAAACTGTTCTTGGGCCTTGATGTCTTGGGGAGATGGCTAGAAACCTCCGGCCTGGATGTAAGGGATCACCAGCAATCCTCAGAGCTCTGGATCACAGTTTGGAGTAGTAGAGGAGTTCCAGAGGGAGGAGTGGCTTCCCTATAATCCTGTCTGCTGATTTGATGACCCTCTGAAGTCTGAGTCTGTCGCTTGTGAAAGAACCGGTATACCAGACCAGGATGGAAGAGCAGAGGACGTATTCTATAGTGGAGGAGTAAAAGCTTAACAGAAGCTCCAGGGTCATGCCTAACTTCTTCAGTTGATGAAGAAAGAATAGACTCTGCTGGGATTTCTTCTGAGTGGAAGCGTTGTTGGCCTTTCAGCTCAGGTCATTGGAGATGGACATGCCAAGGAGGCGGATGCCAGGTACTATTGCCACTACCATGCCATCAATGTAGATAGGAGGTGGGGTGTGGGCATGCTTCCTAAAGTAAATGATCATCTCAACCACTTAGGTGGTGTTGAGGACTAGTAGCCTGTTGTTGGCCAAAATGGTTTTGTGTGTACAGCAGCCCCCAATACTACTCAGATGTCAGTCTCGGGAGTCATTAAGGATCCGTCCTGCTGGATTCTTAACAACGCCCAAGCAGAACCAATCGCAATGTTATTTTTGCTCCCCTCACCTGCAGAAATTCACTCCGCCATGCACCAATGGTCATCCCTTTGCTTACCTCCTTAGCAACCCAACACATCGCTAGCCTTCAGGGAAGTGATGAGTCTGTTCAGTACCAGTCCCAGAATTGTCGCCTGAAGGATTGTTTCATGGTCTCCACTGGGTGACAATTATCACATTCTCTTTAACCCCTTCCGGACATTGATAATTGAACTATACTCCCTGTTTGGAACCTGTTATCTCTGCCAGGGCGTAGATTTCAATTACGGCGCCAGACACTCCCTCTTCTACCACCGATCATGCTGCTCTCCTGTCACTGCGGCTCACTCACTCTGCCGTTGCTATGACAGCAGAGCTCCGTGAGCCAGAAATTATCTTCTGACCGGCTCATGGAGCTCTGCTGACGGCAAACGGTGGCTGGATTGGGGGATCGGTAGCGATTGGGGGGTGCTGGCTACCTACTAGCTAGCCTAGTGCTAGCTAAGCCTTTTGCAGCCATGCAATCTGTTGGATTAATCCTGGGGGACTACTGAGGCGAGCGAGCGGTATGCCCAACACAGTGTCGGGCATACCGCTAAGGAGGCTAAATTGATATATTTCTTATTTTCATAAGTTATTATGAAGGGAAATGAACCAGGATAGAAAGGACTAGTGTGGTTTGATTTATAAAATAACATAATTTTCTTTTAAAATCTTTATGCTATGCGTGACTAGGCGTAATTCAGGAACGTGATTAGGGGTGTGGCAGAGGCATGGCATAAGTTTCCCTCTTTCTTATTTTTAAATGTTGAGAAGCATGGCATAGTCAACATGAGAATTGTACATGGTACAGAGACAACAGAAGCATGCACAAATCAGAGCTTCAGTTAGGGTGTAGGGCAAGGTCTGCATAAGAGCTCAGAGTTCAGGCAGTGCAACAGATACAGGTCCAGGAAATTACAAGTGAGGTGATGCAACACTTTCTAAGGGCCAGATTGTTGAAAACTGGCAGGAGGGGCTGGAGTTCAGTAGGAGAACAGCCTGGGGAAGAAAGTGCTCCTGTGCCTGGTGGCCCTGGAGGGGATGGTTCTGGCCTGATGGAAGGAGCTGGAAGAAGCTCAGCAGCATGACAGTGTGCCCAGGCCCTTACAGTCTTATGTCAAAATTGTATTATACAGTAGTTTTTTTTGTGGCACTCTATAGATATCAGAATGTTTTCCTCAAGATGAAATCCAACTCTCAGGCTTTGTTAACATCTAAAATCTAAATCGCTGAAGGCCGCGTTTTGCGATTTTGATTTTTTTTTCCTTCTCAGCGGTTACCTGCGTGCTACGATTTTGTGTAAAATGCTTATCAAATCGCTTTTACAGAGCGATTTCTTTTTTCATTCCCTGACGCAAGTCAGGAAGTGAACACTTTGACCCGGAAAATAATAAATACAATGGGCCTGATTCACAAAGTGGTGCTAACTCTTAGCACGGCCGTTTGCGCGCTAATTTTTCGCATCGCGCGCGATCACGAATTTTCACGCGAAATCGATATCATTTTTGTGCAAAATTGTTTCGCGCGAAAATTCACGATCGCACGCAATGCAAAAATTTGCGCGAAAACGGTCATGCTAAGAGCTAGCACCACTTTGTGAATCAGGCCCAATGTATTTATACTTAAAAGCGCAAACGCAATCGCCGCACAAAGCGATTTTGTATGAGCGTTTTGTGTTTTTCCTATACCTTCCATTGTAGCAAAATCGCCCTAAAAATGGTACAGGCAAGATGCTTAGCGGATCGGAAAGGAACCGCTCCTATGTGGACACTCTCATATACATTGCACAAGCTCTTTTAGGGCGATTTTGAAATTCACCGGCGTTGCCACAAAACACCCAGATGTGAACAAGTCCTCACACTTTGCAGAATGTATATGACAGTATTAGAGTGGACAGATTGACTGGCAGCTAGACTCCTGGTTGGCAGGATGCCATAGCCTGCTGCCATATCCTCCTCACCTTAACCAACAGATGGATATGGGGCAGGTAGGCGGATAGCTGTGTTCCTTGTTCTGGGAATCACCAGATGGAAGGTAGTGATAACAATTGTTTCCAATCCTCGGAATCAATATCACTGCACCTCCATTGTCAGAAGAGCTGCTGGAATCCCTTCCTTTTTACATGGTCATATAAGACTATCCTTAGCTGCAGTGAAACAAGATCCTGTCTGATTTCTGTAATAATGCACTTTATACACCTTAGCCCATTCTCTGCTTTAATAATGTGAAGAGTCTGAATGGCCTCTAATTAATTGCTGGTATTAAGGCAACATCAATGGCCTTTGAAGATCTGCATTCTACGCAGCATAAGAAGCTATGATGAAAACACCGCAAGACTCCTCCACTTGTGAAAGTGTGAAAGAAGACACCTCTGTTTGGCAATTATTCTGGATAGGAAAACTCTGATGGAGGTCACTCGTAGTCCTGGGTCTAATAATGCTGACACGGGCTTAAGTTCTCCAGTTGCGATGAAACCCCAAACAAGTCATTAAAAATACACCACAAAGTACGGCTCTTTGATTGCACCCAGCAGCGGAGTAATCTTTTAACATACTGTCGCTCACGGTAATAATGACGCGCTTTCAATTACACCCATTAGACCTGCTGAACAAGGGCTCCCCTACACTCTCACCAATTATTTCCCAGTTTTAGGATCTAATGCTGCTTAAAAGTAGCACTCCAGCAATATATACATCTCAGTACAACAGAAGGCAAATCATTATTTACCTGTCTCTTTAAAAAAAACAAATCACTATTAAAATATAGGAAATAAAGTTTAGAGTCTATAAAATGGAATAAGCACATTTTCACATAAGGACCCTCCAATGTGTGTGGCTATTATAAATATCCATTGCACATAATGGACAGTAGAGTAGCAAGCAGGTGATGCAGAGGATGCAGCCACACTGGAGGACTTAGGCCAGAGGGGCCCTGAGGGGCCCTCCTTCAACTGAAGTATTATCTCTTTATAGGTCATTTGCTGGTAATAATAACTTTTATAGATGCTTTGAATAGTGGTAATCATTAAAAAACTGTTCCCCATCCCCTTTTTCCACCTCTGACACTGTAGTTGCCCTTGGCAGGTTTTGGTGTTCTGTATCAATTGTTATGCATAGAGTGCTTGGGGGGCCCAATGTAAAACTTACACTGGAGCCTATATCTCCTTAGCTACATCACTGTCTGCAAACACAAACCATTGCCTTCTCTTTAGCTGAACTGTATTGACCAAAAAGTTGCCTTCAACCATTAAGAAGTAGTTTGTAGTCTAAATTGTAGCATTTCACAGTGATTAAAGAAATACTGTAGCTTTAAAACATAACTCAGGACTAGGCATTCATGAACTGATTATGACCCGATATGCCAAGCTGATCGATTCCTCCCTGTCTGGAAACAGACTAGATAGTGAAATTATAAGTAGACTTTTAGGAAAAATGTCAACATTGTGTAATCCCTGGGGGGTATACTTTCTGACCACCCAAGGTTAAGTAGCTGGATAATGGAAGGGGCTACACAGGTTGCCCAGAGTAACTGCAGCTCTGGGCTTCCGATATCACCACAAATTAAACACAATGGTAGCACAGTGCGATGCTGCACTGCCTATGGTCTGAGTAACAAGACAAAGAACGAACAGACAGACTGGCAGCCGCCCTGGGCAACAGTCAGTTGCCCAGGGCGGCTGCCATCTGAGCCTCTGGCTAAGTAACAAGACAGATAACAGAAAGACAGATAGAATGCTTGCAAGACTAAACGCTGCCCTAGCGATAGCAAGCATTTATACAGATACAAGACAGGACTACAGATTAGAGCATAACTAATAGCAACCACAGCTTATAGTTACGTCCTCAGAAGCAGAGCAAGCAGGTTAACTACTAGTCACCAGCAAGCATCCACATAGGCAAGAACAAGACTAGAGGAAGGAACGTAACTAATAGCAACTGCAGCCTATAGTTATATTCCCAGAAACTAGAGTAGCAGGAATACTACCAGTCACTAATGTGGTGATGGCAGAATCCAAGCTATCAGGATAGTGGACTTCACTGACCCACCGCGGATGCAGCGAACGTCCATCAGGCATAGAAATACAGAACAAGGCAATATACAATTTACAATAATAACTTTACACAGTATGGACCCGACATCAAATAAGGTAGCTGAATGCTATGTCGGGCGGAGTCTGAAATGGGAGGCAAACTTTTATGTGGACATCAGCCAATGGATGCAGGTATGCAAATTCCCACACAGCTGAGTGGTAATTACTCAGTCCTGAGCTAGTCTGATCTGCTAGCTGACTGTAAACGAATACATGCAGTATTATGCAACAACATGAAATCCAGGGCTATCTGGCTGCAGTTCAGCTGCAGCAAGCAATGGGAGAAATCATAACAGCTTCCTGAGCAGCTCTGAACTGCAGAGTGATTGTAAATGACAATGAGGCTTATTGCGAATGTGCAACCGAATGCAAGCAGACAAGTCAGAACTCCCAGTCTGCAGCTCCACTGCAAGCGACAAAACATGTTACAGGAGAGATCATGACACATAGTTTGTAAAGAATCACTTGTTGTCTAGGTGCAAAAAGTGAATAGCGTCGCATCTCCAATTATAGGGTTATTTTAGAAAAAGTAGCCTTGGGATTTCAAAGGAACAATTAAATCTTGAATCATTGCACTGCCTTGAGAATGGACATCAGGGGCTTCTTAGTGATTATTATAAGAAATTTAAAAAGTACCAACTTATTCCGTGGCACTGTGCAAAATAAATTATTTACAATAGTGATGAATAGTGATGTGCTAATTATGATTTTGCAAAATTTGGTGTAATGTTTGTAATTACGATGACTATCGTAATGGAAAAATCACAATCTCAAACAATTACGTGACATTTTGCTTAATTTTGACAATACACAAATTTTCATAATTACAAATGTATTCATGATGAAATTTTCAGAATTACAGGTATTTTTGGGGATGAATTTTCATGTAAAACATGAAATAACGATTTTGTGTTAGCCATAATTTCGTAATTTCATTTTTTTTTTTCAGTTTAACAAGAAATTACATGTAACACGAAATAAAACACAAAACTACAATTAAACGAAAAATTAGGACACAAAATAATGAATTACAAAATTATGAATTACAAATTTTCTGATAATTACGAATTACAATTTTGTGTCGTAATTGCAAATTTCGTGTCGTAATTACGAAAATGCTAAATTGTGCATTTAACTTTCATTGAAAAATTCACAATTAAAATTGCACCTGGAGAACAAACATATAATAAAACCATAACATCCACTGTGAGACCATTTTTGTGTCATATCAATATCACAAGTAACTAAGCATACAATCCTATGAGATAGAGCATACAGAAATATGTATCCACCCTTTATGGAATTGACCAATATTTCTCAAGTTTGGGAATATATGTGTATTTATAATGAATATTATAACATTTCAGGTTTCCCTAAGTTCTGGATACAAATTTCTGTATGCTCTATCTCATACAAATGTGTGGAACTACGTACCTGTGATATTGATATGACACAAAGAGGTCTCACAGTGGATGTTATGGCCACTAATTGGCAAAGTTTGTGCTTCATGCACAATCTTAATTGGGAATGGTTAATAAAATTGCATTTAAGTCTACTTTTTCTATGTGACTATGACTAATAATTATCCACACTGCAAGCTCAAAATATTAAGCATTGGTTGGACTGGAATCTTTGCACTGCTCAATGTCATTCCACCCATAGACATTTTCCAACATGTCCAAGGTACATACACACCTTTTGGCTGTTTAGGTATCCAGCACCTATTCAGTAAGAGCAAGACTCCCTAACACTGTTAGGCTCTGTTCACATTTAAAATCAAAATCAAGCGTTTTGCAATTTTGTGCGCAATACTTTTTAGCACCTCCTGGCGCTCAGCTGCACGCTCCGATTTTTATAAAGGGCTTTTCTAAAGCGCTTTTGCAGAGTGATTTGTTTATTCACTCCTTGGCGCAAGTCAGGAAGTGAACTCTTTGCCTCGGAAATGAATAAATACAATATGCTCTTCCTATACCATCCATTAGAGCAAAAATTGCCCCCAAAATGGTACAGGCACCGCTTTGCGCTCCGAAACGCGCTGATATGAACCTTCTCATAGAGATTCATTGCACAAGCGTTTTGTGGGCGATTTTGAAAATCGCCTGCACTTGAAAAAAATGCCAAAAACGCCTTTAGTGTGAACAAGCCCTTACTGTCTACTGAGCGCACCCTAGTCTGAGCTCTGGTGCTTTGAGTCCGCAAGGAGAAAAGCGTGAGATAAATTCTTTGTCTTGTCTAATAAGTCTATTCTTAGTTCAGGATTGCTTAAAGGGGTTCTGTGGCCCTTTACAAAATGCAATTTAAATGAAGCGATATGCTCCTTTCATAAGTACTAATCTTTTTTTTCCTGTTCCCATTTGAAACAGCTGTGCCGTCTCTCTCCTGCTCCTTTCTAATTCTTCGTCTAGTTAGACGAATATTGTGCTGCAGGAAAAGGCAGACAGTCTAGAAGCTGTTACTCCCTGCGATATGCCTCCCCCTCCCCCTGCTGCACATCATCTGATGAGTCATCCCTGACCTTTCTGCAAGCTCCAGACAGCAGGGGGAGGGAGATTCGCCTCTTATGGCTTCAGCTCAGCTCATATCTCATGCACAGCAGTACAGGGAGACTGTGTACTAACGTGGAAGCACTTTACATTGCAGCCATCTTGCCCAAAGGTTTAAAAATTATATTTTATTATTTAAGCTATTTATTGGCAGCGGGGAGCGCTGATAATAGGATAAATGAAGAGTGGGAATAATGGGGGAAACAGTAATATGTTTATTTTAATGGGTAATTTTCCGTTAGCCGGGCACATCCACTAGGTGGCGATAAAACTCCACCAGAATGACATCTTTCCCTACTATCCATGGCGGCCTGGGGGGGGGGGGGGATAGTAATTAACGCCGCCTAGTGGATGCACTAACTGAAAAGTACCTTTTGATGTGCTGTAAATTCACCACAGATCTTCTTTAAAGTGTACCTGAGGTGAACCTCGGGTCAAAAAGCGAATACTTGCCTAGGAAGAGGGAAGCCTCTGGAACCTGTAGAGGTTTCCTATGCTGTCCTCTGGAGCCCCCAAAGAAATCTGTCAAGAGCTTGTTGGATTGAAGATCCAGGCAGCTCTCCTCTTCATGCACGAGTGCAGTCGTACTGCGCCTGCTTGAGTACAGTTGCACCTGCACAGTAAGCCAGATGCAGTCGTGCACAAGCAGGTGAGACACACTGCAGATTTATTGCAGGATTCGTATCAGCTGTAACAAAGAAATGTTTTTCTTTAAAGGTAATTATGCTGTTGTTTATCTTTTAGAGCAGAGATGAAGCTCAGGTCCCCTTAAAATAAAAATAAAAATGACAGCATAAAAAACCTAAAAGGGGGTTAATACATTTCCCCAATGTCTTTAAACAGGTGTCACACAAGTCTACAGCAGCACTTTGTAGACAACAAATTCTTCACTTGGCCTATGCTGCTTTAATGAGCCGCCAGGTCTGCCGCTATGCCGGCATTATTGCTCCAGCGAGCACAATAAACTTTGGTTGTATACACAGATGTTTGCAGGAATGCTTTATGTGCCAGGGCTGATGTTAATCCCAGCCCAGCTCTAATCTTTCTCTATTGGCAGGTGGAAGGATTCCAGCCAATAACATCAGTTAATTACTGCCTTTCCTAAGCATCCCCTTCCCCAGTGTTTTCACATCAGAGTGAGGAAGAGCAGAAATGAAGATTACTCATGTGGAGCTTCGTGTTATAACTGTGAGCAGCGGAGGAGCCTGCGCTGAATCTTATGTATCACTCAGCAGCTGTTGTGCAGTTTTTCCATTGGACAGTTAGCTGGATGAGAGAGACCAGCACTGGACTAGGACTATTTCACTTTCTTTGTAATAGTTATACTGTTGCCTGTAGTATAGAGAAGCAGATGCTGTCAGGAAGAAAAAAGAGAAAAGGATTTTATTTGTTGGTTGTAGATTAACCATGTCAGTGCCAGCAGTCTCTGGCCCCTTAAAGGAAACCTAAACTGAAGGGGTATGGATGTTTCTTTTTAAACAATACCAGTTGCCTGGCAGTCCTGCTGATCTCTATGACTGCAGCAGTGGCTGAATCACACACCTGAAACAAGCATGCAGCTAATTCAGTCTGACTTCAGTCAGAGCACCTGATCTGCATGCTTGTTCAGGGGCTGTGAATGAAAGTATTAGAAACATGGGATCAGCAGGAGAGTCAGGCAACTGGCATTATTTTAAAAGGAAAAATCCATATCCTTCTCAGTTTAGGTTCCCCTTAAAGAGGAACTGTCGTGAACATCTTAAAATGTAAAACATACAAATAAGAAGTACATTTCTTCCAGAGCAAAATGAGCTATAAATTATTTTTCTCCTATGTTGCTGTCACTTACAGTAGGTAGTAGAAATCTGACATTACCGATAGGTTTTGGGCTAGTTCATCTCTTTATGGGGGATTCTCAGCATGGTATTTATTCTTTATAAAGACATTCCCTGAAAATGATTAATACAAAGATGCTGGCTAGCTTCCCTGTTCGCTGTACACTATTTGGCAGTTGGATGGAGCAACTGCCATTCACTAAGTGCTTTTAAAAATAAAGAAAACCCTGAGACCCCCCCCTATGAGAAGATGGGCTAGTCCATAAGTCTGTAAGTGACAGCAACATAGGAGAAAAGTAATTTATGGCTCATTTTACTCTGGGAGAAATTTACTTCTTATTTGTATATGTTTTAAATTTTAAGATTTTTGCGACAGTTCCTCTTTAACCACTTGCCGACCGCGGACTCATACCGCGCATCGGCAAAGTGGCAGCTGCAGGACCAGCGACGCAGTATTGCGTCGCCAGCTGCAGGCTGATTAATCAGGAAGCAGCCGCTCGGGCGAGCGGCTGCTTCCTGTCAATTCACGGCGGGGGGCTCCGTGAATAGCCTGCGGGCCGCCGATGGCGGCTCGCAGGCTAAATGTAAACACAAGCGGAAATAATCCGCTTTGTTTACATTTGTACGGCGCTGCTGCGCAGCAGCGCCGTAAGGCAGATCGGCGATCCCCGGCCACTGGCTGCACAGGGCGGATAGCGTCCTGTGCAGCCCTGATCTCCGGGGGGGGAGCAGGTAGGAGAGGGAGGGGGGAATTTCGCCGCGGAGGGGGGCTTTGAGCTGCCCCCCCCCCGCCAGCCACATGCAGGCATGAGAGATCGGACCCCCCCCAGCACATCATCCCCCTAGTGGGGAAAAAAGGGGGGTGATCTGATCTCTCTGCCTGCTACATGATCTGTGCTGGGGGCTGCAGAGCCCACCCAGCACAGATCACTCAGCACAGCGCTGGTCGTTAAGGGGAGGTAAAGGGTGGGTCCTCAAGTGGTTAAGGACCAGAGACTGCTGGTACAAAAAAATAGGGCTCCCCGACGTCACGCTGCACAGACCCGTCGCTCTCGCCATTCGCTCCTCTCTCCCCTCACTTGCTCTGCCCTCGCTATGTCAGCAGAACTCTGTGAGCAGGTCATCTCCAAATTTCATTGGCTCCTGACCTTGTGAGGGATGGTTAGAAATGCCCATTTCCGATTCCGCCGAAATTCTGATTTCCACCAATGCCAATTTCCAATGTTCCAATTTCCGTTTTCCGGAAATCAGTGCACAGCACAGTCATTGAAATCTGTGCCCTGGCAGGGATAACAGGTCCTAAACAGGGCGTTGATTTCAATTAAGCTGATGCAGAAGTGGCCTAAACTGAGAGGGACCTTTTCACTATGTGCCTAAGCTAGCACTTCGCTAGCTAATTATGTCCCCCAAGCCCCCCGGCACCCAACTAAACCTCCCGATCGCCGCCGGTAATATTTACCCCTCTGCGATCCCGCGAGAGGCGCAGCTTCGCGATCCATGCAGATCTATTGACTGCAGCCCTTTCTGAATGATGGACCCAGAAAAAGAAGGTCGAGTTTCAGTGCTGTCAGTATCCCTGATCTCTGCATATTCTGGACCAAGGATAGAGAATTAGCACAACAGTCAGGCAAGGAGCATTTATAAAAAGGAAGTCAGTAACAGCATTGCCTATGCACAGAACCTAACCTAAATATTGATAAATATAGAGATGGTTTCTGAGATGCAAATAAGCCTGGCTTGTATGCAAGTTGAATGCAAATTGTTGTGTTCGAATAAATCAGAACAAATCCTTACCATCTAACAGTAAATGATTATATTAAATCCAGGCAACTTTTGCAAATCATTTTTGAAGCCTTTCAGCCCAGAGATGCTTTGGTAAAGTCGGTCTAAAGAGTCCCCGTGTAAGCAAGGAGTCTTCGCTTTATTTGACAGGGCAATGACTTTATCCCCCGAATGCAAATGTGATAAAAAAAGAAGGTATTAGTCAATCACTAATATGACCATCTTAGTTTCCCTTTTATTCCGACATGCATCATTGTTAAAGGGAACCTCCAGACTAAAAATCTACTCAGCAGCACTGAAAAGGCTTGGTTTTTCTTTAACAGTTTCACAGCATCAGAAATTTGTTTTTCTTATCCAAAACTCATTTTTAGCTGCACAGAAGAAAACTGCCCAGGCATTTTTGCCCTGATGCTGTTCAAAGCATTATGGGATTTTTGATATTGATGTTCACATTCTGCTGTTTTGGTGGAAATTGTTTTTTTTTGGGGGGGGGGGGGGGATTTGAGATTTGAAGCCTAGTGTGTGCAGCTGGGAGGGGTAATCAGGACACAGGACAGTTGGAACTGTGTCTTAGCTCCCTGTCACCTCCTTTCAACCAAAAAGATGGCTGCCCCCATGAACAAGATGGCTGCCCCCATGAAATCACAAACATTTGCCTGTTCTTTTAAAACAGGGTGGGTAAGAGATTATACTACCTATCTATTTTAATGAATATAGCTAATGTAACTTAATGACAGTATGTTTGTTTAGGCTGAAGTTCCCCTTTAAACAAACAGGAGGTGTTGTTCATCCAGCAAGTATACAGTATGTGCCCTCCTGATTTGTCCTGTCACTATTTATTTTATTAATGTAAGCCTGTTTCACATGGGAGGCTGAAGGCAGTAAATTCACCGCCTGTCAGCTGCTTGCCCGCTACTAGTGCACATGAGACGACATGCCACAGTTCTTTGTAGCTGGGTAACTATACTGCACTGCATGTCAAACTCTGACTCGAGTGAGGTTACCAATGCTATCATTCAGTAAATTATTATGCAGCAGGAAGGCACTTACTCATGGCCAGAGATGGATTAAAGTGGTCTGAAATGCCGACATAACATTCAATAAAAATGTGCTTTTCTACTTTTTATTACCCATACAGTTATCATATTTGCTTTTGTGCATAAGTAATATAGTCTGTTTACAAATCACAAGTTTCCAAAGTGTAGTTTATCGTACCCTGAAAGCTGGCATTGCATTTTATTCAAACTGCTTTTTATTATCAGTGGTGCTCATCCAATATTCGGGTATCCGAGAGAGAGAGAGATAGAGAGAGAGAGAGAGAGAGAGAGAGAGGGGGGGGGGGGGAGAGGGAGAGGGAGAGAGAGAGAGAGAGAGAAAGAGAGAGAGAGAGAGAGAGAGAGAGAGGAGGGGAGGGGAGGGGGAGAGGGAGAGGGAGAGGGAGAGAGAGAGAGAGGGAGAGGGGGAGAAGGGGGGAGAGGGAGAGAGAGAGAGAGAGAGGGAGAGGGGGAGAGAGAGAGAGAGAGAGAGAGAGACCTCCAAAAGGGATTTAGGCCATTTGAAGAGACTTTTGGAAGCATTGGAAGCCATTTTCAGGTCACTTCCGGTTTTCTATCCGGATATCCGAATCCGGCTGGATTTCCAGGATATTGGGTTCGGATATCTGAGTTTACTCGGATACCAAAAAGTTTGGATTCAGATATCCGATTCGGATCTGGATATCTGGATCCGGATCAATTCGGATGTTGAAAAGGGGTATCCGAGCACCTCTGTTTATTATATATGAACATCTTCCAATGAGCTTTTCTGAACTTCTGAACTTTGTGTGTGTGTCTGAAGCACAGAGAGCTCCTTTCCACGTGCTACACTGTGTTTACACTCATTGTTACATCATTGGAATGTGAACAAAGATACTGTTATCTACAGTTTGGATGCGGATTGAAGCTGAATAGCAGGACAAAATGCTTTTGTTAAACCATTTCAGTGATGTTCTGCTAGAAAAAAAAATCTGCTTTCAAGCTGTGAGGAATCTTTTAGAGCAAAGTAGAACTGCAGGCTTTCAGACCACTTTAAAGAGAAACTGTAACATCAAAAAGTTCCCCTGGGGGTACTCACCTCGGGAGGGGGAAGCCTCAGGGTCCCAATGAGGCTTCCCACGCTGTCCTCTGTCCCACTGGGGTCTCGCTGCAGCCCTCCGAACAGCAGCCCGATAAATCCGTCAGCCTGTTCAATATTTACCTTTCCAGGCTCCAGCGGGGGCGTTGTTGCGGCTTTCGTCTCCGAAGTAGACGGAAATACCCGATCTCAGTCGGATCCGCTCTACTGCGCAGGCGCCGGAGACTTGTGCCTGCACAGTAGAACAACCCAATGGCGATCGGGTATTTCCGCCTATTTCGGAGCCGAGAGCCGCGCCTGCGCAGGAGGCGGGAAGGTAAATATTTACATCCCCGCTGTTCAGAGGGCTGCAGCGAGACTCCTGAGGGACGGAGGACGGCGTGGGAAGCCTCATTGGGACCCTGAGGCTTCCCCCTCCCAAGGTGAGTACCCCCCAGGGGAACTTTTTGATTTAACAGGTTTACTTTAAGGTGAAATGGGACCCTAGGCAAGGTAGTAGCTTTGTTTCCTTTTGGTAAACTAAGATGGTGAAGTGATCAGAGAAGGTGGCAGTTGGGCCCCCCTGGGACCCACCAGGCCCCAGGCACCTGCCTAGGTTGCCTTATGGATCCTTATATGATCCTGCTCTGGTCCCGGGCAGCTAAACGGCTGTAACGATCTGCTCAGCGGTCTGCACGGGCAGACAGCTGTTTGTCCATTCCTTAGGTCTGAGGGCTGCAGGTCCCTGGAAAAGAGACCTGCCTGTGCTTTGCACGTTTCAGACCTGCTCTGCTGCTGAGCAATTTGCATACACTTGTCATGCAAACGGCCCAGCCGCCTCCTTTGAAGGCTTGCAGTATAAATACCATGTCAACCCAGAATCCTTGGCTGCTCATAGAGGTTTGTTCCTGCTGGACTCACCTGGAGTGTCAGCCACTGCTATCTTTAGTATATTTAATTCCTGGGGAGTGCTCCTTGCATTCCTATGTAGTGCAGTGAGTTTGTGTATATTTGTACTGCCTATTCAGTCCTGTCTTGTTTTTCTGTCGCGATTGCGCTGTCGCCAGCGGCGGTTGATAGCGAATCGCTCTGTCTTGTTTGGATCGCACTAGCCTCTAGCGGTAGCGGCTGTGGATCCTTCTGATCTGTGTTCCTGGAGTATAAGCTGAAACAGCGGTTGCTACTGGCTACCTCATTTGTCTGTCTTGTCTGTTTGTGCTCATTTGTGTTACTTGTGGCTAGTTAGGGTGGCACGCTTATCACTGGGCGCCTAACGTGCGGTGATCGTGCAGAAAACGCATTCGCTGTTGCGAATGAGTGCGGTATTCGCGTTTAGCTAGCGTTTGTTGTTTTCCTTATCCTCCGATTGTGGTTTGCTGTGCCTTTGCTACTCTCGTGCTCTGTCCTGCTCAGTCTGGTGTCACTATTTGGCAATCGCCATTCTTGCGATTGCGTTCCCACTTTGTTTCCGCCGTTGTGTGTTCACCGTCGCTGGGTGGTGACTAGTTTGGTGGACACACATTGATTCCGTCTCTGTGCTCTCTCTCTTTAGGGGCTATCTTGCCTTGTGTTGCTTCTTTTCATACAATTTCCATCTGGCATCTGTGGCAGCACAGAGGGTTTGTTCCTCTGCACTCCACAGCTCCATCTGCCGGTGGGAATTCCCCTCTACTGGTGCTTGCACCAAAAGCTGGGTTCTAGCATTTTGACACGCTTGTGGAGGACTTCTGTTGTGTCAGCGCACATCTTGTGCGCTGACCAAGGGAGATATCCCACAATCGTTACAAAGGCACATCAAAACGCCTCATTTTTCCAAGCGTGTGAAAGAGGCCAAAGTATCTGGTCTCTTCCTTCCCACTGTAGCCATGTAGAGCGCTTCATGTTTACCTGACCTCTCATCTGGTCAGAATAATCACAGCCATCATCTTTGATGCAAAGTGAAATATCTGTATAGTAATAAGGAATAACGTTTCAATGTACACACATTGTTTTGAGAATTCTGTTTACCAAAATATGCACTTGGCTAAATGACCACAGAGACAAAACCAATTACAGGGTAAATGCACTGCACCGTAAATTACTATCTAAGAGAAAAAACCTTTTGTGGTATTCTGCTCGTAGGTTTGCTGCACCACTAAGCAAGGGAGAAGAAACATAACTCCCTAGTAATTCCTTTATAATCATATATGGACAGTGATAAAGAACCTGCCTTAGTGTACCCAGATTTTTTTCTTAAAGAGGAACTAGGGTTGAACTTCATCCCAATCAGTAGTTTATACCCCATTTCCCACGAGAAATCTTAACCTTTTCTCAAATAAAGCATCAGTGGGGTCTGTGTGGCTAATATTGTTGAGAAACTCCTCCGACAGTGTGATGTCAGGACCATGGTCCTGACAGTTTGCTGTCTGTGAACCTCGTTGCATTGTGGTATATAATGGTTATTTCCAACTGCCAAGCAACCTACTGTATATCTCCCTCTGTGCATAGAACTCTCAGAAACAAACTTTCTGCAGAGATCACCTGCCACTGCCAGCAGTAAAGATGTGGCTACCTGTGATACATTTCAGAAAGTAAATTAGGTTGAGGAAAGTTTTTACAATGGGCAAACACAGACTAAATAATTTGTAAATAAATATTGTAAAAAATAAGCAATTTTATTAATTACGTTATTTTCACTACAGTTCCTCTTTAAGAAAGTTGATGTATGTTGTGTCATAAAATGACCTCTTTTACCTCTTCACATGGGCGGGGAGGCAATTTGGATGAGTATGAGAAAAATAGCTGCCGGGAGACTTGGGCGCAGGATACAGCCGATATACGGCTTACCCTGCTCCTGCACAAATCTCATCAACGTTAATTACTATTCCCCCTCCAGGTCCACCTGGATAGTGGGGAATTAAGTAATTCAGCTTCCAGCTATTGCTGGCGGATGAATTACAGTGATTTAAAGTGAATGGGAACCCGTATTAAAAGAAAAAGTCAGATACTCACCTAAGGAGAGGGAGGCTCTGGGTCCCATAGAGCATTCCCTCTCCTCTCCCGGTCCCCGCTGTTGTCCTGGCTCCTCCGTAGCGGTATTCAACCGTTTCAGTCAAATACCGCTGTCTCCCGGCCAAAGGGAGGATTCGGAAATGCTTCGGGAGCCCGAGTGCTCCCGAAGACGGGCCGCTCAACACCTAGCACGCGCGGGCGCTCTTTATGACGCACTCGCGTGTGCGCCACCTGTCTTCAGGAGGACTCGGCTCCAGAAGACTTCCGAAGTCCCCTCGGCAGGGGATGTGAACGGAGAAGCCAGTGCTGCACCGGGGGCACCGGGAGAGGAGAGGGATGGCTCAATAGGACTGAGCCTTCCCTCTCCTTAGGTGAGTACCTGACTTTTTTTATTTAAATAAGTGTTCCCATTAGCTATAAAAGTAACTTCAGCTCCGTCTTCTGATGGCGCCGAAGTTACTCACTCTGCGCCATTATAGCCGTAACTCCTATTACGGTCTATGGTGGCGCCGGCTGCGCCCAAATCTCCTGTGCTCTAATCAACATTCTCGATTTGGATACCCTCTTATTAATAGGGTGTCAAGACTGCACCATAAACTGCCTCCCCTTGATAAGAAGCCACACCTCCTCCCTTTTGGTAATCTAGAGACATACGTATGTGTACGCTGCCCTTGAGCTGGGCGCAGGGTGAACTGAGTGACAGCTCACCCTGCTGCTGATCAAATCCCCAATGGCATAAAATACTATTCTCCCTCCCAGTCATCGCACCCTTACCCTTATGTGGGGCACTTAAGGGTAAGGGTGCCAAGACTGGGAGGGGGAATAGTATTTTATGCCACTGGGAAATTGATCATCACTGCTATGGCGGCACTCAGTTTCGGTGCTCAACATTGAGCGGTGTGCACTGAAACTACCTGCTTCCATCTGGAGTGGGGAAGAACCACTCCCTCTCTTTATTTAAAGGTGCATATTATTTCTAAGGATGCAACTGAGATGTTTCTCTCCAGTTGTGGGACATGGCAGCAGGCTCATTATGTCATTTAATTAGAGGAAGACATATTTGTCTTTTGTTTCCCCTAACATCTTCACGTGATGGAACATCTTATAAAACGTTCTTATATTCTGGAAACTTTTGGAAGTTAAATCCATGGGTGTAACAATCACCCCTGCCAGAGGCTTGAGGCCCCTCTTTCTTCCTCTCCTCCACCGCATTGCAGCCAATTAGCAAAAAAAAAACCCGTTTGCTTACAAAAACTGTCCCTGACACCTCCTCCTGAGTCCTGACATGCAGAGTAGCGTGTAGTGGGAGTGTCTGTAATTTTTTCCTGCTTCTACACGCTGCTTCACAGCAGAACATTCTCTGCTGCCATCCGTTGGCCCCCAATCATGTGACCCTCATGTAGTTTAGGGGCCAAGTGGGCCCCATGATATCATTTTTGCAGGGGGGGCCCTATTATGTCTATTTATGCCCCTGGTTAAATCAGTATATTTGTGGATCTAGCAATAGGAAGTCTTGAGCCCTTATTCAATTTACTAATTCCTCTTTAGTTTTCTCCTAGGAGATCATTTTTCATCTTTATTTAATATAACTCTTTAGCACTCCGCAATTGAAAAAGTTCCAAAACAGAGGTGGAAAACTACGGTCATAATAATGCTAAAGTATTTTCTTACTTGCTGGTGGCGCAAAAGACATTTTTTTGATAACGTGTGAAAGGAGAAAACTTAGCAAAAAAAAGTGAATTGCATATGCCCATGGTCTCGAAAGCTAAGCCTTTAAGAAATGTAAGACATTACTTTAGGAAATTACTGGTAGTGAAAATGAAAGAACAATACATACCGAATTCTTTATTTTGATGTTTCACTACTTTCACTGACCCAGAATGAGTAGGTGGATCAGATGTTCTAGCTTCTAGTTTCATGCTTATCCAGGTATGTAGTGTATATGTAAAAAAAGGCACTCGGGGAACAAAGGGTGCTAGGTATAGCTTCTAGTAGAATACCAATAATCGACTACTTATTTTACCGATATTTTACTATGACTTAACCTAACGCTGACACAGAACCATCCCTCCACCGATGCCTAACCCTAAGGCCTCCACCTGGTGATGCCTAACCTTAACCCACCTTAACCCCCCCCCACCAGTTGTGCCTAGCCTTAACCCACCAATAGTGCCTAACCTTAACTCCAAAGGACCCCCCCACTTCTAACACTAACGACCCCTGCCACAAAGACATGATTAGTGGAAATGAACGGAAGTTTGGGCGCCTGAGGTGCCTGATAAAAAAGAGAGCGCTTCAAGGCGCCTACATTTCCATGCATTGGCACTAATGGCGTCTTTTCACATTAAAGCCTATGGTGGTGCCTTTTTTACCAGGACACCCTTTTTTCCTGCTTCGGGTGTTTGAGTTAGAATCTAATGATGGAAAAAGAACAGTATGGCAGCTAGAGATCTGTCATTTTTACGAAAAAAATACAGATGGCCAACTGAGTATTCTACTTATTACAGGTTTCCTTTAAGATAAACCCTGAGATTGACATTATATAAAAAAAAATCCAAATCAGTGCACTTGATTTCTGACGCCCGGCTGTAGTTTATCTTCTCCTTAAAATGTGGCTATGTCCATTGTGTTTTGCCGGGAAGCTGTGCAGTTTTGCTTTCCTTACTGAAAGAAACATACACTCATATAATTGGTCTTCCTGGGACTCTTGCACTTGCACAGCCTTCTAACGCTACACACATTTTATTTTTGTTCAGGTCCCTCAGGTCACTTCCCAGAGAAAGCTCATAGAGTTGCTTTGTCAACCTATCTTAAACACCAATAACCAGCATTCTTTGCAGATTCTACAGGACTGCAAAGTAGGCATTCAGTACTTATATATTTAAGTGTTTATATTTATATGTATTTAAAGAGTATGTACAGTATTGGGATTTTGTGTCCTTTTTTTGTTACCTTACTAATAGTCTGCTTTTTTTTAACCTCAGTTAAGACAAGACACAGAACATCTATATCACGCTTTTCTCCTGGCAGACTCAAAGCACTTCAAGGCGTCATCCACTAAGGGCGTGCTCCACGGTTGACCAGGATCATTAGAGAGCCTCGCCCAAAGACTCCTTACTGGCTTGAGCCAGGATTTAAACCCTGGTCCAAGGCTTAAAACCTACAGCAAAGGCAACAGCGTTACCAGTTTGCTATCCAGATGACCCATGCATATAAAAATGATAGACTAAAAACCCACATATATAAGTAGATACCTACCTGTTCTACTTACATAACAGATGTATTGTACTGTCCACATTTTGATTTCAGTGACATTTATATAGTAAATAAAGAGAATTCTGTTCCTGGCATTTGCCATCTTGATTCCCCTTTTGATTGAAGCCAATCATGATGTAATTTCCTCCCTTATTTTTTTTCTCTCCTAGAATCTGCACAGTCATAACTAGCTTGCTTTGTAAACATGTGAGCACAGCAGCATAGATCATATTTAAGCAGCACACTGAACTGACCTCAGCCAATCCGTGAGGAGCAGGAATGTAGGAGGAGGCGTGAGCAGTGCGGCAGCCCCAGGACCGCTCCACGCCGATTGACGTGAACGGTTTTCTATTGGGCAAGCAGGAGATCGCGCGTGCATCTCCTGCTTGGGGGCGGAGCTCCGCCTCACCTTCAGTCTCCGAGCGGCGATCGCCGTTTCGCCATCTAATTACTTTGTACAGTGCTGCGATCTGCAGCAGCGCTGTACTGGGGACAGCCATGTGACACGGCTGTCCCCCTGGCCCACAGGACAGCGATCGGCTCTCATAGGCTGAAGCCTATGACAGACGATCGCGTGATTGGCTGGCTGGGGGGAGAGAGTGAGGGACGGGAATGGGAAAAAAATAGTAAAATTTAATTAAAAATAAATAACATAAATATTTATAAAAAATAAATAAACAATGTGGGGGCGATCAGACCCCACCAACAGAGAGCTCTGTCTGTCGGGCTGAGGCTCGAATGTGTGGAATGTGCAGCACTGTTTGTCATTGGCAGAAGCTTACACACCCTCTCCAAGCTCTGCATGAGTCACACAGTAAGCTGTCCTCAGAGTGGTTAGAAGCCATGTTTTTTGTTTGTAAACACTGCATAAAACTGGCAATTACAAGCCAGGATTGCAGCAGGGAGTGGCAGAAACAGCACAGAGGGGCCCAGGAGAATATAAGGAATAGAATGGTTTGCTTTTTATTGTAAGAATTTTAGAGTACAGATTCTCTTTAAAGCTGCAGTGGCCCAATTAAGTAAAAATGGCCTGGTTACTGGGGAGTGGGGGGGGGGGGGGGGGGGGGGGTCCTCAAGTGGTTAAGATAAGAAAAGTAATATTGAAATGGAGTAATCAGGAGCAACTTACTTTGAGTGATTATTTTGCTTCTAAATGTGATGAAAGGTTATTTTTATGAATTACGTGATAAATTACTTATTTATGAGAAGTTTTGTGGATAGAACCCAATGTTTTCATTTATACCAGTGTTTCTCAACTTCTTTAAAGTGTATACCCCTTTATTAATGTCTACATTGTTCAAGTACCCCTTACCGTGGGTAACATCATCTTAAATACCCCTTGATGCAAATATATTTATTAGGAATGCTCCAGAATTGTTTATATGCTTTTAAGGCATTCCTTGATGCTTTAAATTAACTATAAATACATAGTTAGGTTTGTTTATACATGATTTATCTTTTTTTTCATCTTAAACCTTACGGTGATGGATTGACTATGACAAGCTCAAGTACCCTCTGGGCCCAACTAAAGTTCCCCCAGGGGTACACATACCATGTTCTGAGAACCTAGGATCTATACAACCAGCACACATTAGTGTATGAACTGGTTAAGTTGAATTGAGAGAAGGGAGGGTTTAGGAATTTCCAAGTAATCTGATGTTACAGCAGAATTCCTTCTGGATTCTTTGGGACACTATATGCTGGTTGTATCTTGTACATATGAAATATTTACAAGTGTTTTTTCAACCCAGCTAACCATTTAACTACAGTATGTAAATATATAACCATTTAACTACAGTATGTAAATATATAAGTGCTAAATAAAAATACAAAAGGAACCTTGATGGAGGCTGCCATATTTATTTCCCTTTAAACAATACCAGTTGCCTGGCAGACCTGCTGATCTCTCCCACACCTGAAACAAGCATTCAGCTAATCTTGTTCGATTTGTCATAGACATCTGATCTGTATGCTTGTTCAGGGTCTATGACTTATGGTACATACACACTTGTGACTATGGTCATTTGAAACAGCAGCTTAACGATCGGTCTGTCGACAATCGGGTAAAGAACTTTACCAAATGATCATTAAGTACAACGATGAACAAACGATATCGGCACGATGAAGAAATCCAACAGGACGGATCATATTGAACGATAATCGTTACAAAACTATAGTGTGTACAGTTCTTTGCCGAGCACGATCGTTACAAGGGCCAATGCGCCTGTGTTGGATTCTGCCCAGCTTCCGTACTTCCTGTGTAGCGCGGCCCATAAAGGTTGTTACAGTATAAATTTAAAACAAACTTTGTTTTCAAGTTAACTATCTTATATTCTTATCTATTGTAACCCCATGTTTGATTATGTACGCAACATTTCCCTCTGATTGTTCTTTTCTGCGAGAACGATCGTTAAAATGTGTATGATGATTGCTGCATCCTCCTATCATTGCATTCCAATCATTCCAATATTGTTCGTCTGGTAACTATCGTTCCTTGTAAACAATCGTTATCTCAAGGTTGTACGTACCATTAAAGTATAAGGCCACATACACACATCAGACTATAGTCTTTTGAAAATGAAAGATCACAGACCAATCTTACCCCCTTCCATGTAGTATGAGAGCCATACCTTCACAGTCTTTTCTATTGAGCTGAACTCCCCATCAGAAAAAAATCTTTGCAAGATGCTGCACACACAGATGCTGTACAGACACAAAAGATCAGTATCTGCAAAAGATCTGTTCCTGCCAAAGATCAGTTCCTGCAAATTGCATTCATAGTCTATGAGATCTGCAGATCATCATACACACCTTGTTTAACTGACATTCATCTGCAGATCAGACAATCATCTGCAGACCTGAAAATCCATCCTGGTGGATCTGATCTGCAGATGAATGTCTGTTAAACAAGGTGTGTATGATGATCTGCAGATCTCATAGACTATGAATGCAATTTGCAGGAACGGATCTTTTGCAGGAACAGATCTTTTGCAGATGCTGATCTTTTGAATGTCTACAGCATCTTTGTGTGCAGCATCTTGCAAAGATTTCTGTCTGATGGGGAGTTCAGCTCCATAGAATAGACTGTGTAGGTATGGCTCTCATACTACATGGAAGGGAGTAAAATTGGTCTGTGATCTTTCATTTTCCAAAGACTATGGTCTGATGTGTGTATGAGCCTTTAGAGGCTAAGGATCAGCAGGACAGTCAGGCAATTTGCATTCTTTAAAAGGAAACAAATATGTCAGCCTCCATATCCCTCTCCCCTCAGGTTAAAGCACACCTTAAATTTAAGAATGTATAATAGTGGATTTAATAATCTAATAATCAAAATTATTTATAAAACACAAAGTAATTACTGTAGCCCACATCAATCACTGACATCTCACAGATCTGGCTAATAAAATATGCTGCAGTTTGACTGAGGTTAAATCACCTGCCCTGTTATTAGTGCTTTGGGCATTATTAGGTAAGTATTAGTAATCTGTTACTACACTGAATATTTCGATTACTGTTGTTCATACAAAATATGTATTTACTGTATAAGTCCCAAACAATACAACCCTCCACAGTGTGGACTTCATTTGGCAACATTTCTGAATAATTGTTGTTAGCAGCCAATCAAATTCTGCTGCGTGTTTTCAAACCTGCACTGGTAAATTCATCTGGAATCTAATTAGTTACTGCAAGAAATACTGTCACTGAGGCTCGGTGTCCACATATTGATTTTCTTTAACTAATCGATGAGCACAAAGCAATTAAATTCTACGTGTAGAAAAACGGTGACAGCACAAATCCACTTCTCTACCTTTATTGGCAGGACATTGCTGGTGCTAAAGGATGTCAGTGGGTGGCAGGTGGACTGAGCATTGGTACTTGTCTACTCTGTAGACAAAATGCTGGGGCCAGAACATCAGCCACTCTACATTTTTAATGAATATGTATTTATTTATTTATATACTGGTTTGGTGACTAGGGATGAGCTTGAGTTTTCACCAGTCCTTTATGTACCCAAATTTGCATTTTTGCTTGACTCTACATTTTTTAAAATTAAAGCAGCACGGTATGCCATATGAAAAAAACCCCCACATATATAAGTAGATACCTACCTGTTCTACTTACATAACACATGTATTGTACTGTCCACATTTGATTTCAGTGAAATTTATATAGTAAATAAAGAGAATTCTGTTCCTGGCATTTGCCATCTTGATTCCCCTTTTGATTGAAGCCAATCATGATGTAATTTCCTCCCTTATTTTTCTCTCTCCTAGAATCTGCACAGTCATAACTAGCTTGCTTTGTAAACATGTGAGCACAGCAGCATAGATCATATTTAAGCAGCACACTGAACTGACCTCAGCCAATCCGTGAGGAGCAGGAATGTAGGAGGGGGATGACAAGCTTCCCTTGTCGGCAATGGCAAAAATAGAGTAAGGCTGACTGAGATAAAATGCAATGCAGGGTAAGGCTGCAGGCTGCATAATAAACACAGAGCAGTGGGTGAATGATTTCACAATATACATATTTTCTTGAAAAATAAGATCTTTCCTGAAAAAGTGTTTTTTTATGTTTCTCTGATTGACTGCAATCAGAGACGTATTTTCACATGCATGCTCATAAATGCCTATTGACTACAATGCATTTGGAGAAGACGTATTTTCAGATGCATGCTCATAAATGCCCATTGACTACAATGCATTTGGAGAAGACATATTTTCAGATGCATGCTCATAAATGCCCATTGACTACAATGCATTTGGAGAAGACGTATTTTCAGATGCATGCTCATAAATGCCCATTGACTACAATGCATTTGGAGAAGACGTATTTTCACATGCATGCTCATAAATGCCCATTGACTACAATGCATTTGGAGAAGACGTATTTTCAGATGCATGCTCATATATGCCCATTGACTTCAGTGCATTTGAATTTTCTCATTCACACCTATACTTTTTTTTTGCAGATATACTGCCTATATATTTTGAGAATATTCTCATTTCTACAAAAAGGTGATGAAACAAAAAGGCCATATTTGCCCATCACTATTGGTGACCAAGAAACTATTCATATATCATTACATAAACCAAGTCACCAAACTGGACCACAATAAAGTGCTGTTCCTCACAACCCATTTTTTATCTACTAATCTGCTAATGCCTGCAAACCAAGATGGATGTCACTTTTCCTGCATAGTTAATATCAATCTGGGCCCGAAGATATATATACACATATACATCAGTTCTGGAATAGGGGTGCACTCCCGCCGGTCTGTTGGTTACTAGAGGCCTCTATGCATTGTTTGTTTATTGTTTGTTTGTTTGTTATATCTGGCAGATATCCTGTTGATGTATCTGGTTGCAACCCTATTTTTTACTTTACATCACTGAATCAAGGGCATTTTTATACTCTCAGAGCTCGCCAGTCCCACCAGCAGGTGGTGTTCTAACAAAATATTAAAGTACACCTGACATGAGAGGTGTATGGAGGCTGCCATATTTGTTTCTTTTTAAACAATACCAGTTGTCTGGCAGCCCTGCTGTTCCAAGTGTGATTCAGGCATGACTGAGGCTAAAATGATTAACAGGCTAACTGGTATTTTTAAAACTAAAACAGCCCCCATATCCCTCTCACTTCAAGTTAACTTTGAATTAAACTTACAATACTGAATTCTGTGCAGAATTGTATTTTTTTCAATCAGCCCGTTGCATTCAAACTAATAAGAAAATGAAATGAACACACAAGCAAAATCAAGACGATAGGATTATGCTAATAATTCTGAGGTGATGCTAATATTATGCAAATTTATACAGCTAAAGGTGCATACACACATGCGACTATAGTCGTTTGTAACGATCGTTCCCCGATCTTTACTAACGACGATCGTTACAAAAAACAAACCACCGACTATTAAGGCAAACGACGAACGAGCCAAATCGCTACAAAAGAAAGTTCTGTCTCGGCGGATTTTAACCAACGACGATCGTTTGCAAAAGTAGTACATCGTTGGAAACGGTCGTTCGTACTAGGCTTGACATGCGCATTTCACTATTTCTCCCTGAAACTTCTCATTTTTATGCGCAGGCGCAATAGTTGCTTTACGTGATGTAACGTTCGTTCTAACGATCAGATCGTTACACACATTTAAAAACTAACTTTACTCAGGTCGTTCTTTCATCAATTAAAAGCTCGTTCGTCGTTCTCAACGAACGATCGTTGTCGCATGTGTGTACGTAGCATTAGAAATGGAACATGCAGTTTTGTATGTGCTTGGACTAGGAATGCTCAATGAGATGCAAATTGTTCCGAAACTATGCTAATTTTTATGCAAATGTCTGCAGTTGGAAAATGGACCAATCAATTTAAACCCGGGTTTAAATTAATTGGTCTATTTTCAAGCTGCATACATTTGCATTAAAATTTGCATACATTTGCATCAACTCTGAACAATTTGCAAATCTGTGATCATCCCTAGCTTGGACCATTTCCAAGCTGCACAAATGTGCATACGATAAGCATAACATTTGCTCAGAGTTATTAGCACCTCTTTGCCCGTCGCTAGTGAACATTTAGGGCTCGTTTCCACTAGTGCGGTGCGGAATCGCTGCATAGCACCGCTGACGAAATCGCATGCGGATGCGATTCCGCATGCGTTTTTTGCCGCGATTTCGCATGCGATTTCGCATAGGCAGGGTATATGCGATTTTAACCATGTCACTGCCTGTGTCAATTAACATTACTTCCAATGCGAAATCGCACGCGAAATCGCGGGAAAAAACGCATGCAAAAAACGCATGCGATTTCCCTATTAAATACATTGCCTGCGATTCGCCTGCATTCCACACGCAGGCGAATTCTGCAGGCCCTACCGTGCAGAAAAATCCTGCACAGAAAAACGCAGAAGAAAACTGACAAGTGGAAACAGGGCCATCCACTTGTATTGGTTATGCGAATCTGCATGCGGACAACGCATGCGGATTCGCTCTAGTGGAAACGGGCCCTTATTCTTACGGCTTATTGATTATCAAAGTTTATATCACATTTAGGAATCTCTTTTGAGCCGACAAGAATAACATTAAAGGGGGATAAAACTCTGACATAACATTCAATAAAAATGTGCTACCCTACATTTTATTATCCATACAGTTACCATATTTGCTTTTCTGCACAAGTCATATTGTCTGTCTACAAATGACAAATTCCTAAAGTACAGTTTATCTGCTCTGAAAGCTGCCATTGCATTTTATTGCATAGCTGCTGTATTTCTATATTATAATCTATCTAGTGATCCTTTCTCAACTGCATACATACTAGAAGCAGAGAGAGGGCTGGTGCACACCAAAACCCGCTAGCAGATCCGCAAAATGCTAGCAGATTTTTAAACGCTTTTTTTTATTTTTATGAGGCGTTTTGCTAGCGTTTTGCGGATTGCTGCTGCGGTTTTCAGTATAGTAGATTTCATATATTGTTACAGTAAAGCTGTTACTGAACAGCTTCTGTAACAAAAACGCCTGCAAAACCGCTCTGAACAGGCGTTTTTCAGAGCGGTTTGCGTTTTTCCTATACTTAACATTGAGGCAGAAACGCATCCGAAATCCAAAAAATGCCTCACCCAGGCATTTTTCGTTTCTGCAAAACGCCTGCCGCTCTGGTGTGCACCACCCCATTGAGATACATTGACCAAGCAGATCCGCAGCCGCAAGCGGATCTGAAAACGCCCAAAAAGCCGCTCAGTGTGCACCAGCCCAGAGAGCTCAGTTTCAGTGCTTTGCTAATGTTCACTAAATGTAACTGACAAAGGAATGTAAACAAAAGACAAAGTTATCACCTCTTCAGATGCGGCCAGAAGCTTTTCTCTGAAGCAAGGAGCTTTCTACTGAAGAACAGTACTGTGTTTAGCTGTTTGAATGCTGTTCTGCTACAATTATTTGTTGTGGTAGAAGATTGTAGTAGAATGTATGCTGCAAATAGTCTTTTAGAGCAAGGAGGAAATGCTGAGTTTCAGACCATTTTAATTCTACATGCTAAAACAGTCTTTATACTTCCATAACAATACAAACATAAAAAAAACTTCCCATAAAGCTTCCATCTTCTTTCTCCAAGCAGCCAAAGACACAGAGGAAATCTTAAGCAGTGATCAATGCAGAATTAGTATGTGGAATATCTCGCACAAACATTCATTACCTACGAGAGTCGTTTCCAACTTTTTTTTCCCTCCAGCTGACGTTTCAAGGTAGTTTGCTGGGTTAGTTACTCATTTCATTATGCACCATAATTCATGCATTCCCCTTCGGAGGCAATTTTTATTTTTACTGAGCCTGCTGTTTGCTGACTCCGGTTTTAAAAGGAACACTCAGGAGAGACGATTAGCAGTCACTTGTTTCAATAAACATTGAATGTAACATATGCCTCTCAAGTAATGTGTATCCAAACATACAATTTACAAATAATTAACATCATGTTAATTAGTTCCATTAATTTATGCTGCTTTGTGGAATGATTTCTTCTGAGCCTGCAGGATTGGTGCCAGACGTTTGAGCCAGCGCCTGCTTGATGCTCAGGATCTGTAGTGGTACGCAGCGTGAACACAAGGGAGGCAAGGACGGCAGAAGCTGATTGCTTATCACAGCTCTTGTGTGGCTGGCAGGACACACACTGGATGACAACGTGGGAGCATTCATCTTAATTAGTGCAATTTGTAGACGCAACCAATGTAGCCTTATAAATAACGAATCTGCTGATTGTGCTATTTAAGTGGGATCTCTGGACCTGTTGCAAGTGGATTGTTACATTAGATGCCGTCATCATTGGTGCACCTACAGCAGGCATGTGTGGCCCGGGGGCCAAATGCAGCTCACTGAGCCTTTTTTGAAAACCCGAGGTGGTGCGGAGGCAAATGGATGACACAGAGGCAAGCTCCTTGATGCAGGGCATGCCTCTGTATTCCCCCACCGCCGCTCTCTGCCCTCCCACTTCCAGGCTATAGCCCCTGACCCACCCCCCCTCCCCCCTGAAATTTGCGACAACAGATTCCCTGCTCAAAACGCCCACTAGGGGCGTTCCTGCAGGCTTGCCTAAGCGGCCATTTGGCAGCTCTGGCAATAGAAGCTGAGAAAGAGTTATGGCATTAAATATCATCAGCCTCCTACAAATATGGCTAACTGATGGCTCACACGGTACAATACCCTTCTGCTACTACTATGTTACAAATGTGTTTGGCAAGCTTACTTACTGTACTCCGTTTGTCTGACTGGGTGTGACCAGCTTTATGCTGAAAAATAAGTCAAAGGATCCCTAAACCTTGTGACCACTTATGATGGATTTAGTTTGACAAGCAGACGTACCCCCTGAACCTAACAGAGATGCCCCCTGGGGCAAACAAACCATGGGCTGAGAACCTGCGGGGCAGCCTAAAAACAGGCCAATAAACTGTAAAGAGTTTCCTGGGGAATGTACATGTGCTGCCGAGCACCGAACAGCTCATCCTGCACGCTGGATGCAGCTTGGAAACTTTGCTATACATGTGTACTTATGAATAATATTAAAAGCTCTTTTATATAAGAGAACTTATGTCTTTGTTTTTTTTTTCCAGTACTTTAATCATTCAACAAACCGGTATTGTATCTGGCAGTTTTAAAGACACATTGTAGATAAAACGTATGTTTTATGAATTCTTTCTCCAGGGCTGAGAGCTAGTAGCAGAGTCTAGTGACTTGAGGTGCGTACACACATGCGACTATAGTCGTTTGTAACGATCGTTCCCCGATCTTTACCAACGACGATCGTTACAAAAAACGAACCACCGACTATTAAGGCAAACGACGAACGAGCCAAATCGCTACAAAAGAAAGTTCTGTCTCGGCGGATTTTAACCAACGACGATCGTTTGCAAAAGTAGTACATCGTTGGAAACGGTCGTTCGTACTAGGCTTGACATGCGCATTTCCCAATTTCTCCGTGAAACTTCTCATTTTTATGCGCAGGCGCAATAGTTGCTTTACGTGATGTAACGTTCGTTCTAACGATCAGATCGTTACACACCTTTTAAAACTAACTTTACTTAGGTCGTTCTTTTATCAATTAAAAGTTCGTTCGTCGTCCTCAACGAACGATCGTTGTCGCATGTGTGTACGTAGCATTGGGCTTTTCATCTCCCTGCTATAGTCATATCTTCTATTTATAGTCGAGGCATCAGAGACTGAATTTGTATAGTGGCGCTAAGTGACTTGTGTGTATTTCATGCAATATTGCAGCATTTTCTGGCTGCACTCAAGTGGAAAACAGTCAGTTTGATTTTCTTGCGGAGATCCCGAGAATCAATGAGCCAGAATTCCCCTGTAGTTTCCATGCATTTCCCCGTGCAGAACAGGGCGCCAATAAACTGTGCCGTTCACAGCTTAAGGCTACTTTCACAGTGGGATGTTGCGTTTAGATGCGACGTTAAAGTCGCAACGCAAAATAACAACGCAGCGTCCCAAAAATGTTACAACGCAACTCTATGCCCTGTTATCGTCCCATACAGTAGGCATACAGGCAATGAAAAGTATGCTTCCAAGTCATTACTGAGCATGTGCAAACAGTCCAACGTAGCTAATAACGTGTATAACGCACAGCATTGCAGCACTCTCTAATAATGTTACACACAAACGCAACGTGTGCACTGTGAATGTCGCACAGACTTAGTAGTGCTGTGCGTTAGTCCACGTTAAAACATTTTCTAACGTGCGACTTTAACGTCACATTGTGAAAGAGGCCTAAAGGACAACTGCAGCAAAAGGGATATGGAGGCTGCCATATTTATTTCCTTTTTAAGCAACACCAGTTACCTGGCTATCATAGTATGATTATCATAATCATGATTATTTCCCAAATCATCTCTTCAAAGGTTAGGTTCACAGTGGGACGTTGCGTTGTGATGCAACATAAAAGTTGTAGCTCAAAATGACAATGCAATGCAACAAAAAAGTCGCAATGCACCATAACGCCGCGTTTAAGTCGCATACAGTAGGAACAGTGAAGCATACAAGCAATTAAAAGTATGCTTCCCTGTATCTATTAATGCGTGTGTTTAGAGCAGTGGTTCCCAACCTTTTCCGGGCCGGGGAACACTTTCTGACCATATTTTTCCCCAGTATAGTTACCCCAGTATAGTGCCCCAGTATAGCTAGTATAGTGCCCCAGTATAGCTAGTATAGTCCCAGTATGGATAGGTAGTGCCCCAGTATAGCCAGTAAAGTGCCCAGTATAGCTAGTATAGTACCCAGATAGCTAGTATAGTGCCCAGTATAGCTAGTATAGTGCCCAGTATAGCTAGCATAGTGCCCAGTATAGCTAGCATAGTGCCCAGTATAGGTAGGTAGTGCCCCAGTATAGTGCCCAGTATAGCTAGTATAGTTGCCCCCAGTATAGCTAGTTTAGTTGCCCCCAGTGTAGGTAGTTTAGTTGCCCCCAGTATAGCTAGTACAGTTCCCCCCAGTATAGATGCCCAGGAGGGGGGGGGGGAAGCAGCGCTAGAAGGAGGGGCAGTGGAGGCAGCGGTGGGGAGGGGGGAAATATCCCCCCCCCCTCCCTCACCTGGGACCCCTCCTTCTGCCTCTCTCCCCCTCCGTTTAGCGGTGGCAAGTGCGGCTCGGCGGCGGGGAGGCATACGGAGAATTACTCACCACTTCTGCGTTCCAAGCGCCGGCAACGTCATGTCGTCACACATCTCCGCCTTCAATACCACCCACTGTGCTTCCGCTAATCAGGAAGAACAGTGGGCGGCATTGAAGGCGGAGATGTGTGACGACTTGACGCTGCCGGCGCTTGGAACGCGGAAGTGGTGAGTAATTCTCTGTATGCCTCCCCGCCGCCGAGCCGCACTTGCCACCGCTAAACGGAGGGGGAGAGAGGCAGAAGGAGGAGTCCCAGGTGAGGGAGGGGGGGGGGATATTTCCCCCCTCCCCACCGCTGCCTCCACTGCCCCTCCTTCTAGCGCTACTTCCCCCCTCCTGCACCCTAAAGTAGGTACAGGTCTGGCGAGAGGCCAGACCTGTACGGCACACCGGGCACCATGCCGCGGCACACTAGTGTGCCGCGGCACACTGGTTGGGAAACACTGGTTTAGAGGTAATGCACTGCAGCAGTGCGTTACCATAACGCAACATTTACAACGCAATGCTAACAAGAACGTTACATAGCCTTAACATCGCAGTGAGGTAAACCGCGTTATATAACTTTAAAACATGGGACCATAATGTCTTACTGTAAACCTAGCCTAAAATATGTTTTTTTATTTTTGTAGCTTTTTTTTTATTCGAAAAAAATAATAATTGTTATGAATTGTTCAATAATTGATCAATAATCACTTTTTTTTATTTTTGTAAAAATCTATGAAATGTGTATGTATATTAGTTTGATATCAAATTATTTAATCAAGCATAAAAAAATGGATCAGATTTCATGCAATTGTGTGTGGTGACCTTAAAAGACAACTGAAGTTAGTGGGATATGAAGGCTGCCATATTTATTTTCTTTTAGGCCTCTTTTTCAGTGGGACGTTACATTTGATGTGACGTTAAAGTCGCACAATGTGCCCCTAACGCAATGCATGTTGGTTTTGAAGTTGGACGTTATTTTAAACTGCGTTATGTGTCTCTTGGTGCGCCATTTCTGTTGCATACTGATGGAATGAAAACGGCGCATGCTTCACATTTAAAAACAAAACAAAAACATTACTGAGCATGTGCAAACAGTCCAACGCAGCTAATAACGCTTATAACGCACAGCATGCAGCACTTCCTAAATATTGCTACACGTTACACACAACGCAACATGAGCACTGTGAATGTCGCACATACTTTGTGTTGCTGTGCGTTAGTTTGCGTTATTACTTTTTATAACGTGCGGCTTTAACGTCGCACTGTGAAAGCAGCCTTAGGCCTCTTCACAGTGGGACGTTGCGTTTGATGCGACGTTAAGGTCGCATAACGTGCCCCTAATGCATCACATTGAAAGACTATAACTTGGACATTATAGTACATTCTTTAGCCCTGCGTTTGGTGCGCCGTTTTCGTCGCACAGTGATGGAACGAAAACGGCGCATGGGTTACATAAAAAAAACATTACTGAGCATGTGCACCACACACAACGCAGCAGATTTATTGCTAAACGTACAGCATGCAGCACTTTCTAAATATTGCTACACGTTACACACAACGCAACCTGTGCACTGTGAATGTCGCACAGACTTAGTATTGCTGTGCGTTAGTCCACGTTAAAACATTTTCTAACGTGCGACATTAATGTCGCACTGTGAAAGAGGCCTTAAGCAATACCAGGTACCTGACTATCCTGCTGATCCCCTGCTTCTAAGGGCTTGTTTCCACTATCGCAAATCCGCATGCGTCCAACGCATGCGGATTCGCACATGTAATGCAAGTGGATGGGCCTGTTTCCACTGTAGCGTTGTTTAGGTGCGTTTTTTTTCAGCTGTGAAAAAACGCACAAAAGAGCCGCAGAATTCGCCTGCGAGTGGAATGCATGAGAATCGCCGCTAATGTATTTAATAGGGAAATCGCCTGCGGCTTTGGTATGCGAATTCTCATGCAAATTCACATGCGAATTCGCATGGAAATCAATGGAAATGCACACCGGCACTGCCATGGTTAAATTCACATACAGCGTCATTCATGCGAATTTTCATGCGAATTCGCACAAAAATTCGCATACACCCGCATGCAAAATTCGCATCCGCATGCGAATTTTTACCGCGGTGATTCGCACCACACAAGTGAAAACGGGCCCTAATACTTTTAGCCATAGACCCTGAACGAGCATGCTGCAGATCAGGTGTTTCTGACATTATTGTCAGATCTGACAAGATTAGCTGCATGCTTGTTTCAGGTATTATTCAGACACTACTGCAGCCAAATAGACCAGCAGGGCTGCCAGGCAACTGGTAATGCTTAAAAGCAAATAAATATGGCAGCTTCCATATTCTTCTCACTTCAGTTGTCCTTTAACAGGTGACCAATCAGATGCCAATAACTTTGAGCTGATACAAATTTTATGTTGATTTTTATGCGAATGTATGCAGCTTATTCCAACACAGTAATGCATTAACTGGGCACTGGGCATGTTTGCAGTAGGAGCGAGGCACACTTTCATTGCTCTGTATGCCTCACTGTATGGTCATCCTGCAACAGTAGCATGTGGTGCCACTTTTTGGCCATTTTGCACTGCAATGTCATTACAGTGCAACATACTCAATGTGAAAAGGCCTTAAAACATGGAATGTTATTCATATAATTTTGATTCATTGTCATCAGTACCCCCCTCCCCCCACCACCACCCCCCGACCCACACACACTTATTCTTAATGGGCGACTCCAATAAGCTTTTCAGAAATATGTAACAGTTACCAATGCACTTATTCATACAAAGTAAAAAGTCTATTGATTTTTATATTTTTTTTGGGTGGGGGGAGTAAATAAATAAAACTTTTGTGTGGATTACCTTATGGGCACATGCTGCATTCAGATTAGTTTAAGGACATGCAAATGTTTTTATTAGGTTTCACACAGAGATTAAATAATTAGCAGTGTTGGCGCTACAGAGCCATTGCACCCAATGCAATTTTGGCCGCTCCCCCTCCAGAATAATAATTGCATGTTTCAGATTCCCAAAACAGGCTTCCTCAGGAAAGCAAAAAGAATGGTTTGTTAATGACCAGTACTCAAAGCACATATTGAACCCCAATTGGGCCCCCCCAGTCTCTGGTTCTCTGGTGCGGTCACAACCTTTGCATCCCCTATTGGTGCATCACTGATGATAAATAATTAGGCTATATTACTGCTGGGTCCATGCCCAAGAATCACTATGCCAACTACTGTATATGGTGCTGGAACAGAACATATGTATTCATAGTGAGTCACAAAATGAATACTCTTGATATTTCTGTGCCTAACATGGTGTGTTGTGTGTGTTTCAAAAACAGGAACCATGTGGCATTTGGTACTGTCCCATAAGGCAATGTGCCTGATTTATAAGGAGAACACTGAGCCATTTGTTGGACTTATTTCAGCAAAAACACCAGCATTGTGTCCAGCATGTGACAGGACTACACATCTACAAAAAGCTGACGTAACAATATTCTAAAACGGCCACTGTAATAAACTTGTTTACACACCCTTCCCGGACAGTAACATAAAGCCAGTGGAATTCAAGAAGCCAGAATGTAGGCAACCATTCCTTCATCTTTAATTTGGAAACAAGGTTGTTTTTCAAAATAATGGGAGATGAAGTTTAATTAGAAACAAAATTTGTATTGCTAATGAAATAGCTCGGCAGAGCCGCTGACATGAGTTCTTTATGAACTTAATCTCCGTATGCTGCTATCTGCTGCTTGCAGGGACTTGTTAGAATCGCATGCTAAACTGTGCACTCTATCGACTGCTTACGAGACATCCATAACTAAAGAGGAGCACCAGGCAAATATTAATAAAATCCACTCTTTATGTGCTCTTTATGCATTCAAAAACTGTTATACATATAATTAAAAACAGACAGTGTTCTGTCTTCACATCATCCTTCTATAATCCCCTGCACACCGGAAGCAGGAGGAGAATTGGAGGACGGTAATACCAGACTGTTGGGATCTAATGCTGCACACAGGAAGCAGGTGGTTTTGGTGCATGGCGCTCAGCGCCGAAGCTGGGCGCCGCCGCAGCAGTAATGTTATACTACGTGGGGCGCTTAAGGGTAATTTGGGGTTCCGGCAACCGCCAGACACCTAATTACATCTCCCTCCAAGTTGCGACAACAACTCATACAGGGAATAGTATTTTATGCCAATGGGGATTTGAATGGCAGCAGGGAGAGCTGTCATTGAGCTCACCCTGCGCCCATCTCACCGGCGGCATACACATACTTTCGCCATGCGCAGGCTACCACTGTTTTATTGACTAAATCTAGAATATTTCATATGGGTAGGGAAGACAACCAGGGCTATGTAACTATTACGACCTCCCTCCAAATCAAAGTATTAGGCAGTTCACCTCCTTCCCCCCTCCTCCAGATATAGCAGTGTGGCCACTGTGAGATTTCCACTCTTCAGTCCAGCTCCATGCTGTGCAGACCGTCACCTTGCTTCAGGTGCATATCTGGGCAATATTGCTACCATGGCAAACACTGAAATGGCCCCTTCCTCAACCTCACCAATGCTAATAGGTAGCCAGATGTAGCCCCCAGTATTATGTAGCCAGAGGTTCCCCCAATCAATATTAGGACAGAGGTGTCCCTCCAGTATAGGTATCCAGAGGTATCCTCCCCAGTATAGGTAGTCAGAGGTGCCCAGTATTAGTAGCTCCTACCCTGTGTAGGTAGTGAGAGATGTCCCCAGTCCTCCCTTTCCCCCTAAGCTCCCCTTAGCATAGGTAGCCCCTCTCCCTCCCCTCATTAGGACATTGCATTGGTGTCAGAGAGCTCTCCATGGCTCATAGACCTCAGAGAGAGAGGGTGCACAGTACCCGCGCGGTACACTTCACATGCAGGAAGTGACTAATGACGTTACTTCCACATTTGATGTGCTGCATGTCTGCTGGCACTATGTGCCCTCTCTTTCTCTCAGATCACTGCTGATCTGAGGTCTGAGTGACAGGAAGGCACTGAGGCAGGCATGGTGGCAAAGGGGGCAGGTGTGGTGGTGCACCATGGTGGCAGGCATGGCAACCATAGCGTTGTGGTGCCCCTAGATACACCACTGCCTTGCTGCACTCATTTCTGCATGTCATGTGACAGGCATTTGGAGCCACAAGGTAAAAAGCTGCATGGCGCACGGCTAAAATGAAGAGAGGAGTAAGGTCCTAGCACCAAAAGCAGGTGACGTATGACATTCCACTGCATGTAAGTACAGGAGCAGGCCCACTCAGCCCCCCTGGCCCATGCTGGTAAGCTTCAGACACAATTCTATGGGCAGGTTCTGCCTAGAAGAAATTGCTTGCTTGGCATTGTGAATCCAGAAAAGCCACCTGCTCTCTGCAAAGTAATAAGGAATGAAGTGGCCAAAGAGTTTACAGATGCCATTTGGACCCTTCTCGCTTCACTTCAGACTTTATGCAGAGGGACAAACTGAGGAAACTCATTGGAAAATCTCTAAGTACAGAACTTGTATTTGTATTTATACCTATAATTATTATATTGATAAAGCGCCAACATATTAAAGCTGGACAATAAATAGGGATACTTACAATGTAAGCAAGGGGTGGCAGACAGAGAGGTAGCTTAAAGAGGAACTCCAGTGAAAATAATGTAATTTTTACAATAATTATGTATAAATGATTTAGTCAGTGTTTGCCCATTGTAAAAGCTTTCCCTGATTTACAGCTATTTCCCACAATGCAACGAGATTCACAGACAGGAAACTGCCAGGACCATGGTCCTCACAGTTTCCAGTGGGAGGGATTTCACCACAAGATCAAGAAGGACACACGGGATGGGGGGGGGGGAAGGGGAGTGGGTCGGGATGGAGGGGAGGAGTGGGTCGGGGTGTCGGGGGGAGTTCGTGAGGCTTACAAGTCGATCACATAATTTTGTCTCACACTCCTTCTATAGGAGAAATTATGCAGGAAGACAGGATTCCCTTTTTGCGAGGAAGGCACAGTTTATTTTGGCCTAGTTAAACTGGACCTGATCTCAGAACGTCCTCTCTGCTTTAAAAGATAAGCAGCAGCATAATATCCTTTGAGGAAAAACATTTCTTTGTTGCAGCTGATACAAATCCTGCAATAAATCTGCAGTGTCTACTTCCTGCTTTCATGGGAGCAGACATATTGTTAATATCCTGTGTTTACAAATTAGCTGTTCTGCTGAGGCAGCCAGCTGACACAGCTTAGAGATCAAATAACAGCTGTGATTAGTGACAGATGAGAGGGAATTAGACAGACTAAACTTCTCTAAATACATACAGGGTGCATTTCTCCATGTTCTCCTTCTGTCCTGTGCGGGAGTTCAGGTCTAATTTAAGGAAATCTATATCAATATCAATATATATATATATATATTATTCTTCCTTGAAAAACATTGATTTGTTTAAAGGAAAGTCTCTTTCCTAGGTAATTGTAAAAAAAAAAAAAAAAATCAGAATATTCCATAGACAGCCTGTGCTGCACGGAGGAATACGTTGTGTACTTTATTAATAATGTAATGGAGTTCTGATGTACGTGCTGCGAATGTCTATCCGGGAGGTTACAATAGTAGAGTATGTGGAATAGTATCCCACAGTAATAAATATCATCAGGGTTCCGCATCACCTGGGAGTCAGAGGCTGTAACTGCCCAAATAACTCTGCCCGATGAAACTATAGAAAGGGGCTCTCTGCAGACACGGGAACTGTAGTACTTTAAAGAACAACTATTAGCCATACTGTGCCTGGAAAAAAACACATATATAAGTAGATTGCTCTATAAGTGCTCTACTTACATAACAGATGTATTGAACTGCCCACGTTTTGATTTCAGTGATTTTACTATAGTAAATGAAGAGAATTCTGTTGCTGGCAGGGGCCATCTTGGGTCCCATGGGCTAAAGGAATGATTCCCTCCTCAGCATCCCCTCTCCTCCCCGCACTATTACAGAGCACAGTGGGGAGGAATTAAAGCAGCGCACACAGACTCACCTACTCATGGTTCCAGGCGCTGGAGTTCCCGTCTATACTCTCTGCACTACTGCCAGCGGTAGTGCAGAGAGTATAGATGGGAACTCTAGCGCCTGGAACCATTGGTATGTGAGTCTGTGTGCACTGCCTTAATTCCTCCCGCTGTGCTCTGTAATAGTGCGGGAAGGAGAAGGGATGCACTAGCAGCTGCAACCACCATAGTGAAGTGAAGGAGAACGGGGGAGCCAATCACAAGGTGTGGGAGGGGAAAACGGGAGGGATAGACGCTTCAGCCAATTAGGCTGAACTGGCATGCACTGCAACTTTCCTTCTGCAGCAGTCGTTCGAGATAAGAGCCTGGGGGCATGAAAAATGATAATCTATTGGGGGAAAAGTGGAATTGATTTTAAACTTTTGAATTGCCTGGATAGTATAATTTTTACTTATATAACAGCTACTAATAGAGAATTGATTTTGGATTTTATGCCAGTTACTCTTTAAAGAATTACTCCAGGAAAATTGTTATTTTAGTTTTGAATACTGTGCAGAAGAGAATATGCTCCAGCAACATAATGTATTTAATTTATTGACGAAATGATGGCATCCCGTACAACTTAAACTGAAAATAAATGACTGATAGAAACAATTGTGTCTATAGTCCTACTCTTAAACTGGACTTTCCTGGAATCTCATAGTCTTATTTCACTACAAAAGGTTAAAAATATGACTTTAAATAAACTTGTGATGTTAAAAATGCAAAAAAAAATAAAATGGATAGTTACCTCCGCCCAAGAGGCTTCCACCGTCCTCCTCCATGAGGCCGTTCCAACGCGGAAACCCCCGAAGCACAGCCACTCTGCATCTCCACAGTGGCAGACACGCTCGGGCTTTGAGGGCTCATGCTACTGCGAAGGCACAGATAGCTTGCACATGTGCAGTAGCACGGACCTGTTTGGGCTTTGGGGGAATAAAGCGGAGCCCACTCGGGTCAGTGGTACTGCGCATGCAGAAGCTGCTGATAAGGGCTTGTCGATGGTTTTGCGGAGTAACCACAAAGCTGGCACATTTCAGTGGAGAAGGACATGGGAAGCCCCTGAATTATCCAGAGGCCTCCATCTATTGAGGTGAGTACCTATCCCTTTAGGGCACTTTTCACCCTACAGGTACACAAAGTTTAGTCTGCCTCAAGTAATAATGTATACTATAATGTTTAAAGAAGTTAAATACTCATAGGTCCGTATGCAGTTAAAGTGAACCTCCAGACTAAAAATCTACTCAGCAGCACTGAAAAGGCTTGGTGTTTCTTTAACAGTTTCACTGCATCGGAACTTTATTTTTCTTACCCAAGCCTCATTTTTAGCTGCACAGAAGAAATCTGCATTTTTCCTCTGATGCTGTGCAAAGCATGATGGGATTTTTGTGGTTGTTCTCCTTCTGCTGTTTTGGCCCAAATTAGTTTTTTTAAATTTGAATTTGACATTTGAAGCCTAGCACCAGCAGCTGGGAAGGGTGATCAGGACACAGGATAGTTGGAACTGTGTCTCATGCTCCCTGTCACCTCCTTTCAACCAAAAAGATGGCTGCCCCATGAAAAAGATGGCAGCCCCCATGAAAGTTTTTAAAGGCATAAAAGCAAATTACTGCTGCATTAGAAACACTGTCTCTTGCGCAGAGCCAGTACTATGTAGTTTCCTCACTCATCCCTAGTCATCATGTCCCTACTGATATAAACATTTGCACAAAACCTTAAAAGAGGAACTGTAGTGAAAATAACATAATGAACAAAATTGCTTATTTTTTACAATATTAACTTATAAATGATTTAGTCAGTGTTTTCTCACTGCAAAATCTTTCCTCTCCCTGATTTACATTCTGAAATGTATCACCTGGTGGCGACATCTTTAGGTGTGCCAGGTGAGCTGTACAAAATGTTTGTTACTGAGAGTTCTATTCACAGAGGGTGATACTACTTGCTTGGCAGTTGAAAAAGCTGTCCTTTCCCACAATGCAATGAGGTTCACAGACAGAAAACTGTCAGGACCATGGTCATGACTTCAAACTGTGGGAGGGGTTTCACCACAATATTAGCCATACAGAGCCCCCTGATGATCTATTGGAGAAAATGTAAAGATTATTTGTGGGAAACGGGGATTGGCTACTGATTGGGATGAAGTTCGATGTTTGGTTTAAGCTCCTGTTTAATGCACAGTGATGCTTCAGTTGTCAGCATATATTGCCAGTGCCACAGACAGAAAATCAAGCCAAATATGCCGTACCACCTGCTTTCAGCCGCCATTATAGTGTTTGGTGCTCTGCTGTGTACACACAGCTCAATATTTTATTTCCAGTATCTGCTTAGTAGAAGTAAAAGAATGAAACAGCTTATATATTTAAACTGGAATTTCACATCCAAATTCCAGAGATCCACAGTGGTACATAACATTTTATGAATTCTTATGAATTTTCTGTATTTTTGCATAAATATGACCAAAATGGGATCTGTTATTCACAGAAGCTCCAAAGCTAAGTAATGAGGGCCCAATTATACAAATTAATTCAGATCATGATGCTTGTTTACTAATTTACTGAGCAAAATTATCCAAAGTTACATATTTGTGTCTGGCAAAAAGTATGTGTGCCTCCAGGCTTGTCATTTCATTTTACTGGAACATTAAAGTTGGGTGTTTAAAACAATGGGACGATAAAGGGATTGTTTAAAACACAGACATGTGTGTCTTCACCATCCAAGTCTCTGAAAGGCAGGTTTATGGAAGTTTGTCATAAATGAAACCAAAGAGATTATAACAGCCTACAAAAAAAACAATGGGGCGATAAAGGGATTGTTTGAAGAACAGACATGTGGCCATTAGGGATTCTCATTTGGATTCCGTGGAATTGAAATTTCCGCATTTCCGATCGGAATTCAGAAAATGGAAATCAGAATTTCTCAGAAATCCGATATAATGCAACTTGGTAATTTTAGCCCAATCAGGCCCCATTCACACTTGCAAAATGCAAAACGCTAGGGCTTTTGCTAGCGTTTTGCTCTGGCGATTTACGCAAAAAAAAATCGACATTCACACTTGGCGATTTTTTCACAATTGCGATTAGTGCTTCAATAGCACAAAACGCGATCACAATCGTCTGAAAATGGTGCAGGATACAAATTTCCATTTGGCGATTTGAGTTAATGGCCGGCAATTAACCACTTAAGGACCGCCCCCAGCCGATGGGCGGCGGCAAAGTCCGGGCCCAAACGACCGCAATACGCCCATCGGCGGGGACGGCTGCGGGAGTGGCTATGCGGCGATCGCGTCATTCGTGACGCGATCAGCCGCCAGGGACTGGCTCCGCTCCCCGTTCGCTGTAACCCGCCGGCCGTTCGGAAGCGCCGGCGGGTTACTAGCACCCGGATCGCCGCTGAAACAATGTATAATAGGCTTTGTAATGTATACAAAGCCTATTATACTGGCTGCCTCCTGCCCTGGTGGTCCCAGTGTCCGAGGGACCACCAGGGCAGGCTGCAGCCACCCTAGTCTGCACCCAAGCACACTGATTTCCCCCCCCCCCCCCTGCCCCAGATCGTTCACAGCACCCCTCAGACCCCCCCTGCCCACCCCCCAGACCACTGTTTGCACCCAGTCACCCCCCTAATCACCCATCAATCACTCCCTGTCACTATCTGTCAACGCTATTTTTTTTTTTAGTCCCTAATCTGCCCCCTACTCCCTTCTGATCACCCCCCCACCCCTCAGATTATCCCCAGACCCCCCCCCCCGTGTACTGTATGCATCTATCCCCCCTGATCACCTGTCAATCACCTGTAAATCACCCGTCAATCACCCGTCAATCACCCCCTGTCACTGCCATCCATCAATCAGCCCCTGACCTGCCCCTTGCGGGCAATCTGATCACCCACCCACACCAATAGATCGCCCGCAGATCCGACATCAGATCACCTCCCAAGTGCAGTGTTTACATCTCTTCTCTCCTCTAAACACCCACTAATTACCCATCAATCACCCCCTATCACCACCTGTCACTGTTACCCATCTGATTAGACCCTAATCTGCCCCTTGCGGGCACCCAATCACCCGCCCACATGCTCAGATTGCCCTCAGACCCCCCCTTATCAATTCGCCAGTGCAATATTTACATCTGTTATTCCCTGTAATAACCCACTGATCACCTGTCAATCACCCATCAATCACCCCCTGTCACTGCCACCCATCAATCACCCCCTGTCACTGCCACCCATCAATCAGCCCCTAACCTGCCCCTTGCGGGCAATCTGATAACCCACCCACACCAATAGATCGCCCGCAGATCCAACATCAGATCACCTCCCAAGTGCAGTGTTTACATCTCTTCTCTCCTCTAAACACCCACTAATTAGCCATCAATCACCCCCTATCACCACCTGTCACTGTTACCCATCAGATTAGACCCTAATCTGCCTCTTGCGGGCACCCAATCACCCGCCCACACGCTCAGATTGCCCTCAGACCCCCTCTTATCAATTCGCCAGTGCAATATTTACATCTGTTATTCCCTGTAATAACCCACTGATCACCTGTCAATCACCCATCAATCACCCCCTGTCACTGCCACCCATCAATCACCCCCTGTCACTGCCACCCATCAATCAGCCCCTAACCTGCCCCTTGCGGGCAATCTGATCACCCACCCACACCAATAGATCGCCCGCAGATCCAACATCAGATCACCTCCCAAGTGCAGTGTTTACATCTCTTCTCTCCTCTAAACACCCACTAATTACCCATCAATCACCCCCTATCACCACCTGTCACTGTTACCCATCAGATTAGACCCTAATCTGCCTCTTGCGGGCACCCAATCACCCGCCCACACGCTCAGATTGCCCTCAGACCCCCTCTTATCAATTCGCCAGTGCAATATTTACATCTGTTATTCCCTGTAATAACCCACTGATCACCTGTCAATCACCCATCAATCACCCCCTGTCACTGCCACCCATCAATCACCCCCTGTCACTGCCACCCATCAATCACCCCTTGTCACTGCCACCCATCAATCAGCCCCTAACCTGCCCCTTGCGGGCAATCTGATCACCCGCCCACACCAATAGATCGCCCGCAGGTCCGACATCAGATCACCTCCCAAGTGCAGTGTTTACATCTCTTCTCTCCTCTAAACACCCACTAATTACCCATCAATCACCCATCAATCACCCCCTATCACCACCTGTCACTGTTACCCATCAGATTAGACCCTAATCTGCCCCTAGGGCACCCAATCACCCGCCCACACCTCAGAACGCCCTCAGACCCCAGCCCTGATCACCTCGCCAGTGCATTGCTTGCATCTATTTCCCCCCTCTAATCACACCTTAAGACACCCATCAATCACCTCCTGTCACCCCCTAGCACACTTACCCATCAGATCAGGCCCTAATTTGCCCCGTGTGGGCTCCTGATCACTCGGCCAAACCCTCAGATCCCCCTCAGACCCCCTTCCGATCACCTCCCCAGTACATTGATTGCATCTATTTTCCCCTCTAACCGCCCCCTGAGACACCCATCAATCACCTCCTGTCACCCCCCTAGCACTCCTATCCATCAGATCAGGCCCAATACATCCTGTCATCTAAGAGGCCACCCTGCTTATGACCGGTTCCACACAATTTGCCCCCTCATAGACCACCTATCATCAAAATTTGCAGATGCTTATACCCCTGAACAGTCATTTTGAGAAATTTGGTTTCCAGACTACTCACAATTTTGGGCCCATAAAATGCCAGGGCAGTATAGGAACCCCACAAGTGACCCCATTTTTGAAAGAAGACACCCCAAGGTATTCTGTTAGGTTTATGATGAGTTCATAGAAGATTTTATTTTTTGTCAAAAGTTAGCGGAAATTGGATTTTTATTGTTTTTTTCACAAAGTGTCATTTTTCACTAACTTGTGACAAAAAATAAAATCTTCTATGAACTCACCATACCCCTAACGGAATACCTTGGGGTGTCTTCTTTCTAAAATGGGGTCACTTGTAGGGTTCCAATACTGCCCTGGCATTTTAGGGGCCCTAAACCGTGAGGAGTAGTCTAGAAAACAAATGCCTCAAAATGACCTGTGAATAGGACGTTGGGCCCCTTAGCGCACCTAGGCTGCAAAAAAGTGTCACACATGTGGTATCGCCATACTCAGGATAAGTAGTATAATGTGTTTTGTGGTGTATTTTTACACATACCCATGCTGGGTGGGAGAAATCTCTCTGTAAATGGACAATTGTGTGTAAAAAAAATAAAAAATGTGTCATTTACAGAGATATTTCTCCCACCCAGCATGGTTATATGTAAAAATATACCACAAAACACAATATACTACTTCTTCTGAGTACGGCGATACCACATGTGTGACACTTTTTGACAGCCTAACTGTGCTAAGGGGCCCAAAGTCCAATGAGTACCTTTAGGATTTCACAGGTCATTTTGAGACATTTGGGTTCAAGACTACTCCTCACGGTTTAGGGCCCCTAAAATGCCAGGGCAGTATAGGAACCCCACAAGTAACCCCATTTTAGAAAGAAGACACCCCAAGGTATTCTGTTAGGTGTATGATGAGTTCATAGAAGATTTTATTTTTTGTCACAAGTTAGCGGAAATTGATATGTATTGTTTTTTTTTCACAAAGTGTCATTTTCTGCCAACTTGTGACAAAAAAAAAAATCTTCTATGAACTCACCATACTCCTAACAGAATACCTTTGGGTGTCTTCTTTCTAAAATGGGGTCACTTGTGGGGTTCCTATACTGCCCTGGCATTTTAGGGGCCCTAAACCGTGAGGAGTAGTCTAGAATCCAAATGCCTCAAAATGACCTCAGAATAGGACCTTAGCGCACCTAGGTTGCAAAAAAGTGTCACACATGTGGTATCGCCGTACTCAGAAGAAGTAGTTTAATGTGTTTTGGGGTGTATTTTTATACATACCCATGCTGGGTGGGAGAAATCTCTCTGTAAATGGACAATTGTCATTTACAGAGATATTTCTCCCACCCAGCATCTGTATGTGTAAAAATACACCCCAAAACACATTATACTACTTCTCCTGAGTACGGCGATACCACATGTGTGGCACTTTTTTGCACCCTAAATGCGTTAAGTCTAACCTTTAGGATTTCACAGGTCATTTTGCGACATTTGGTTTCAAGACTACTCCTCACGGTTTAGGGCCCCTAAAATGCCAGGGCAGTATAGGAACCCCACAAATGACCCCATTTAAGAAAGAAGACACCCCAAGGTATTCCGTTAGGAGTATGGTGAGTTCATAGAAGATTTTATTTTTTGTCACAAGTTAGCGGAAAATGACAATTGTGAAAAAAAACAATTAAAATAAATTTCCGCTAACTTGTGACAAAAAAAAAAAATCTTCTATGAACTCACCATACTCCTAACGGAATACCTTGGGGTGTCTTATTTCTAAAATGAGGTAATTTGTGGGGTTCCTATACTGTCCTGGCATTTTAGGGGCCCTAAACCGTGAGGAGTAGTCTTGAAACCGAATTTCTCAAAATGACCTGTGAAATCCTAAAGGTACTCATTGGACTTTGGGCCCCTTAGCGCAGTTAGGGTGCAAAAAAGTGCCACACATGTGGTATCGCCGTACTCAGGATAAGTAGTATAATGTGTTTTGGGGTGTATTTTTCCACATACCCATGCTGAGTGGGAGAAATATCTCTATAAATAGACAATTGTGTGTAAAAAAAAATTAAAAAATTGTCATTTACGGAGATATTTCTCCCACCCAGCATGGGTATGTGTAAAAATACACCCCAAAACACATTATACTACTTCTCCTGAGTACGGCAATACCACATGTGTGGCACTTTTTTGCAGCCTAACTGCGCTAAGGGGCCCAAAGTCCAATGAGCATCTTTAGGCTTTACAGGGGTGCTTACAATTAGGCACCCCCCAAAATGCCAGGACAGTGAACACACCCCACAAATTACCCCATTTTGGAAAGTAGACACTTCAAGGTATTCAGAGAGGAGCATAGTGAGTCCGTGGCAGATTTCATTTTTTTTGTCGCAAGTTAGAAGAAATGGAAACTTTTTTTTTTTGTCACAAAGTGTCATTTTCCGCTTACTTGTGACGAAAAATAAAATCTTCTATGAACTCACCATGCCTCTCACTGAATACTTTGGGATGTCTTCTTTCCAAAATGGGGTCATTTGGGGGGTATTTGTACTATTCTGGAATTTTAGCCCCTCATGAAACCTGACAGGTGCGCAGAAAAGTCAGAGATGCTTGAAAATAGGAAAATTCACTTTTGGCACCATAGTTTGTAAACGCTATAACTTTTACCCAATCCAATAAATATACACTGAATGGTTTTTTTTTTATCAAAGACATGTAGCAGAATAACTTTCGCAGTCGAATGTATAGGAAATTTTACTTTATTTGAAAAATGTCAGCACAGAAAGTTAAAAAAGTCATTTTTTTGACAAAATTCATGTCTTTTTTGATGAATATAATAAAAAGTAAAACTCACAGCAGCAATCAAATAGCACCAAAAGAAAGCTGTATTAGTGACAAGAAAAGGAGGTAAAATTCATTTAGGTGGTAGGTTGTATGAGCGAGCAATAAACCGTGAAAGCTGCAGTGGTCTGAATGGAGAAAAAGGCTCTGGTCCTTAAGGGCGAAAAGACTGTGGTCCTCAAGTGGTTAATGCAAATCACCCAAGTGAAAACAGGCCCATAGGATATTATGGCACTAGCGCCATAAAAAGCGCTAGCGCTTGAGAGTTTTGCCGAAATCGCCGGCAAAACGCTCAGATGTGAACGGGGCCTCACAGAGCTTGGAAGCATTGGACCAATCGGAGAATGCAGCATTTTTCTGCAAAAATCAGATTACTGCGGTCATTTTAGACCAATCACACCACTCTATTTTTCCGATTTCTCTTTTTTTTGCCATTTTTTACATAGTCTGAAGCAAAAAAATTACATATAAAATACTCAAAATTGGACAATCAGAAATCTGGAAAAGCAGAAAATTGGAAATTTAAAAAAAACGTAAATTAGCATTGGCGGAAATCAGAATTACTGAGCAATCGGAAATGGGCATTTCTGACCATCCCGATTCACCATCCAAGTCTCAAAAGGCATGTTTATGGAAGTGTGTCATGAAGGAAACAAAAGTAATTATAACAGCCTACAAAAAATAATTCATGCTCACAAGGCTGGAAAAGGAATGGATGACCAACAAAATCACACCAAGAACAAGACTTGCTATACTTCAAGTGATCCAAAAGGATATACTACACAATATCTAAGGATTTATAGGCTTCTATGGTCCCGGCAAATGTAAGAGTTCACCTAACCTAATACCTATAAACAACTAAGGTGTGTAATGTCAGGCTTGGCAAGTTATCAGTTCACAGCTCAGCTCCTATGCCCCAATCTAACACCACCTTCTTCACCCTATGTGGTGCGTCCCCGCTTCAACGGGAGGTGAGGAAACAACACATGCCCAACTTCGGTTACACCCAGGCCTTGTAGGTGCAAGGTATAGAGCTGAACAAAGAGTGAACTATGTAACTCACCAAAACCTAACAGGAGATAAGCAGAGTCCAGTAACAATCCGAGGTCATACAAGTACAATCAGAAGTATCGAGGTACACAAGGAGCAGGCGAAATCAAGGTCAGGTAATCCTAGGTCCGTCCAGGCAGAGATCAGAGAATAGTCAGGGATCAGGCAGAAGGTCGGTTCAGGCGGCAGGCAAAGCGTAGTCAGATTCCAGGCAGAGGTCGGTTCACAGGTAATCAATAAGCAGTATATCACACCCAGCAAAAGCACACAGCTAAAGCTATCACGGGCAATCACAGGAAGCACTCAGCAGGTTAAAATACTTCATGCAACCAATCAGTGGTCGACCACATGCACACAGCAGCCAATCACACGCAGGCAATAATCCTGTTTAAGTGTCAGCTGAAGAGATCAGCTGACACAGGTAGCAATACATGTTAGTTGGTTAACTACTCAGCTGACTAACAAAACCTCCTGGCTGTATATTAGCTATAGCATACTGGTTAAAGGCATCGCCTCTGGCGTTAGAGACCAGGGTTCAATTCCGGCCAGGGACAGTATTCATATTTTATATTTATTAATTAACCCCTCTCAGCTGACTAAACTGTCAGCTGACACTACCTCTGTCGCCGCCTCAGACCATACTGTGGCCGAGAGGAGCGAGACAGCCGCCCACCAGTATGCGCAGAGCGATTCCCAGTGTACGCATCACCAGCGGAGGATGGCCGTTGACATGCGGAAGTGGAGGTCCCGACGCAACTCTCGTCAGGAGCGGTCGCATTGCGGGAACCTCCAGGTGAATTCCTAACAAGGTGTTTATTATGTGTAAGAAATCCATTACCATTCAAAAATAATGGCATGGATAAGCTAAAAAGCTATTCACATATATGCATTCACGTATACAAGATTTTGCATGTGCTTCAACCATCCTCTGGAATGCCCTTCCACAACACATCCGTCGCTCTCCAACCTTTGATATCTCTACACGCTCTCTCAAAACTCACTTTTTTCAACAAGCATATGCTCTAACATAGGCCATTCTCCCTTTGCCCTAAAGATAAGTTGCACTCCTACTAGCTATCCTAAAACACACTGCCTCTAGGTATGCTTTTGTAATACTACCACACCTCTTGTTTTCCCCCTATTCTTTTAGATTGTAAGCTTTTGTGTCTTGGAATTCATTATAGATTTTATTCATCATGTTACTTTTGTCACAGTAATTACCAAATCTGTATTTTGTATTAATTCTGCATTTTGTTACCAATACTGTACTTTGTAAAGTGCCACAGAATATGTTGGTGCTTTAATAGTAATATAATAATAATAACAATAATGATGATAATCATCATCATCATCATCATCATCATCATCATCATCATCATCATCATCATCATCATCATCATCATCATCATCACAATAATGATAATAATAATTGCTATTGTAGACAGATGCAATAAAAAATACAGGTTTTTGGTTTGAAGTAAAAACATTGTGCTGGGTGAAATGCAACTGCTACAGTCCAGTACAAAAACCATATCCACTCAGCAAAGCATGATCATTGCAGTATCATAGCCAGAGCCTGCTTTGCTGCCACTGGTCTAGGAAGGCTTGCCATCCTTGATCAACGCATTCAGGAATTGTAGCAGCGAAGTGTTGAAAAAGTCAAGTCATCTATTCACGACATGGCCGTTCTTAGGTATAGATAAGCAGGCACAGGCCTGGGGTGACACCTGTAGGAGGGGGCACCACAGACCTATTCTTACCATGCTTTGCTTAAGGAAATGTATACACCACAGCTAGTTTGATTAAGACAGAGATAAGTGATGATTTTAACACCTAAATGGACACTGCTTATATCATAACAAAGGAGATCAGCATAGCATTACAATGAAACGGTTGGTGCTATAAACTGTCTAATACTAGGTATACACTATGAGATTTTCTGGCAAGCTTACCATCAGCTCGATTATTTCCAACATGTCCAATATGATTTCTGATCAATTTCCAATAATTTTCCGATCAAAATCCTATTGAAGTGAATGGAAAACTGTTGGAAATCGATCAGAAATCAAATTGGACATGTTGGAAATAATCGATCTGACAGTATTTTTATTTTATAAAGTGGCTACAGACCCTTATAACTATTATAGGAGGTGTTTGTTATCTGGATTTCATGATTTTGGCCAGGTGAGTTGTATCCTTTCAATTTGATATTGGTGCTGTCATAACTAATGCATTTAGGCTACTTGCACACCAAGACGTTGCGTTAGGTGCTACGTTAAGGTCGCATAACGTGCCCCTAACGCAAGGCCTGGTGCTCTTCGATGTGGACGTCAGAGTGAGCCGCATTGTGCAGCTCACTCTGGCGTCCGTGATGCGCACTCTTGGACGCATGCGCCATCACGTGGTCCCGCCGGCCAATCACCGCACAGAGCGGCCGCTCCAGGAAGTAAACACTGCACCTCACCACGTGCAGTGAATATTAATTAGCCATGTGCCTGGCCGCTCTCCGCTCCTCCCCAACATGACTGCGCATGTGCAGACAGTCTAAGGCGGCTTAAGCCGCTCTAATGCCGTAGCATGCTGCACTTTCTTAAGAACGTGCAGCGTTACATGTAACGCAACGTGGGCTGTGTGAACAGCCCACTTGTGTTACATTGCTGTGCGTTGGGGGAGCGTTACAGGCTGCACTAATGTGCGCCTGTAACGTCTTAGTGTGTAAGCAGCTTTAGGCTATGATCTTTCCTATTCATAAGATTGTGGGGACAATAGGTCCCTTGCCTTGAGAACCATAATTACATAGTTCTGTTGAAAAATGACATCCCTCCATCAAGTCCAACCAGAAAATAAAAAAAGGATAAAAAATAAAAACACCATCCTGAACCTGCACATGTCCCAGTTGATCCAGGGGAAGGCGAAAACCCTTACAAGGCCTGGACCAATTAGCCTTAAAAGAGAACAATTGCTTCCTGACTCCAGATGGCAGTCAGATAAATACCTGGATCAACTCTTCTGGGAATGACCTAATAATTATAGCTATAGATGCACTTCAATGCAAGGAAATCATCCAAGCCCTCTTTAACTGCAGATATAGAGTTTGCCATAACTATTTCCTGAGGTAAGATATTCCAGATTTTAACCACTCTCACTGTGAAGGACCCCTTTCTAAATAGATGGCAAAAACCTTTTTCCTCCATACGCAAATCATGTCCCTTTGTCCATCACACAATTATAAGGACAAACAGCTTATCTGCCAAGCTGATGTATTTATACATGTTAAACAGGTCACCTCTCAGTCACCTTTTTTCCAAGCTAAATAAGCCCGTTTGTCCAAAGTGGGTAGGAAGTAGGAACAGCCGAGTGAACAATGGGATCGCAAGGGGGAGTGCTGGTGTTCAGTAGATCTGCCTCGCTGGTTGGACTTCGGTTTCGTCAGGTGCCGAACTCGCACCTAATTGTCGGCTGAGGCGGTTGTTGTCGGCTGAGGCGGTTATTCGCCTCAGCTGACTTAAAGAGAACCTGTACTGAGTAAAAATATTTAAAATAAACACATGAGGTAACTTCAAATGAACTTTCCATAGTTATCTTGCCATCAGTTCCTCTTAGAAGCTCACCATTTTCTTCTGACAATAATCCCTTCCAGTTCTGACAATATTTTGTCAGATCTGAAATATATCAGTTGCTGTCAGTAAAATATCAGTTGCTGTCAGTTATAGCTGAGAGGAAAACTGATGTGTCCATGTTTCCCTATGGCTCAAGTGGGCGATGTTACAGTTTAACAGTGTGCTGACCAGGAAGCTGTTAGGGGGTAATAGCCATTTTCAAAATGGAGGACAGATAATTCCCTTGATCACAGTGGACAAACAGGATGCAGGAGAGGAAAAATAGATTGAGGAGTAGACTACACAGGAGGTAAGTATGACTTGTGTATGTTTATTTTGACTTTTAATGTTCAGTTCAGGTTTTCTTTAAGTCACGAGTGTGTACGAGGCTTAAAGAGACACTGAAGCAAAAAAAAAAATATGACATAATGATTTGTCTGTGTAGTACAGCTAAGAAATAAAACGTTAGGAGCAGAGACATAAGTCTAATATTGTTTCCAGTACAGGAAGAGTTAAGAAACTCCAGTTGTTATCTATGCAAAACAGCCATTGAGCTCCATGACTTCGCAGAGAGCTCTGTCTTCTGAAGCTTGTTATCTAAACTGTCAGTCACTGTATTTTCTTTTTCTCTCCAGAGGACAGTTCAATAATTCACTAGCCTGCTCTGTAAAACCATTTAGAATGCTGAGTAGTGTGTAAGCTGCAAATATTAGAGAATGATGCAATGTTATAAAAAAACACTATATAACTGAAAATAAAAATATGAGAATATTTTCTTTGCTACTAATGTTATAGTAATTTTCCGTACTACACAACCAATTCATCATATCATCATTTTTTTCCCCGCTTCAATGGCCCAGATGCAAGTCTTCTCCCAGGTGATATTTTCACACATTGTAAATAAAATGCCTTTTAAACCACCAGCAAGCAAGAAATTGCTAATAATAATTTTAATAGTACCCTTTCACCTACTTTTTAGTACTTTTTATGGCAAAGTGCTGAAAAGTTACTTAAAAGAGAAGATGAAAAATTATCTCCTTGGAGAAAACTCAAGAGAAAAAGTGAATTGCATATGGGCCCATGTCTCTTTAAGGGAAACTGAGCAATGCAGCAAGACAATGGCAATTATTCTATTCATTGTTTCTCCTAAGATTTCTAGTAGAAGATTTTTTTTTCATTTTCTCTTCAAAAGCACTTTGCAAATTGAAAAAGTACCAAAAAGTACCGGTAGGTGAAAAAGTCCAGTCAAAATTATTCTGGGTATTTTCTTGCATGCTGGTGGCTGAAAAAGCATTTTATTGATACTTACATGTAAAAATATCGCCTTGGAGAAAACTTGGAGAAAAAGTGTATTGGGTGGTGCCTGTGTGTTTATAGTATCCAGATTCAGAATCAGCAGCAGCTTTGTGTATGACTGGTGAGGAGGATCTCCTGTACACTGCTCTGTTGCTTATTAAAATTAGGACAGCGGGCTAGAGATGCCTCCATGTGGGATTTGCAAGTTCACCCGAGGATCTCTTGTATGTTGTTGTTAATTCACAAACTTCCTTCTCTTCACCCTAATCTTAATGGATGCTGTACGTGTATCTGTCTAGGAAGTTCACATGGCAGACATCACATCATTACGACACTTCTAGACAGCTACAGGAACACAGACATAAATTGCAATATTCAGAATGCTATGGAGCGCTGAGAGGAATACATTATAATATATAATTTGCTGACAGGACAGTGCATTTGTAGACAACATTAGAAGGCTATTGTTGAGTTTTCAGACAGCAATAAAATAACAGTGTATCGTATAATTAGAAGCGGGCGCTTTACATATGAAAACACGGCACTTTCACACAAGAGGACAGCCTGGGTAGACGGCGCTACATTTACAGGTCTTGTTACAACGTTACAACATTTATAAGGCGGTGGTATAAATAAATAAAATGCAAAATGGATACAACCCGAGACTATACATTATACATTGATTTAGCTGGAGTTTCCTAATGTTAGCAAACAAAACCTTGTAGCAGACTGCCAGAAAGGTGTCTCGCTGCTGTTTAGAGCTGGTTTTACCTACATACGTTAAGGTGCAACTATACTTGCCTTATGCAATGACTTCCAAGGTGCTGAAAATGGTTAACCGAGCAGATTGCAAAAAAGTCAGTGCTTCTGAAAAATGTTAGCGGCAAAAATCATTCTTTTAGGTAGCCCTGGCCAAAATGACAACTCCACTTCACTGACATGTTTGCAAAAACGGGAAGGCGGAAGCAGAGTGCAATAAAATAAATTAGGGGACTCAAATCATTCACACCAATCATGCAGAAGATGGTCTTAATGAGGAACTCCAGTGAAAATAATGTAATAAAAAAAATGCTTCATTTTTACAATAATTATGTATAAATGATTTACTCAGTGTTAGCCCAATGTAAATTCTTTCCTCTCCCTGATTTACATTCTGACGTTTATCACATGGTGAAATTTTTACTGCTGGCTGGTGATGTTAGTGACAGGAGATGCTGCTTGCTTTTTTGGCAGTTGGAAACAGTAAAACAGCTGTTATTTTCCACAATGCAATGAGGTCCACAGACCATGGTCCTCACAGTTTCCTGTGGGAGGGGTTTCACCACAATATCAGTCATACAGCGCCCCCTGATGATCCGTTTGTAAAAAGGAATAGATTTCTCTTGTAAAAGGGGGTATCAGCTACTGATTGGGATGAAGTTCAATTCTTGGTCACGGTTTCTATTTAAAGTGGTGTTATATTCACATTTCATCTATGGTAAAAAACATTAATCAAAGCATAAAATTAACAGCTAAAACCACCTGACTAATTTTCAAGGTACTGGAACTACCTCATTTAGCTTTTAAATGATAAACTTGCCTTTGTCAACTAGAATTATCAGATTGTTTTGGAAGTGTAATAAACGGCGCAAACAAGGAAGAAAAGTTCCTGTTGTATCCAGGGGAGTAGTAGATAATGTTATCTCCTTTATTTGCTCCCTAATTACTTAATTTGTCTAATAATTTGTCCTTCAGCTAGCAATGATATCAGTTAGCTTCAGGGATGTGTACACATGCAATTAAATGATATCAGAGCAGTCTTATAGCTTTTTTGATTTTTTTACTATTACACATAGTGGACATAATTGATTCATTGATTATTCAGGATACCTATTTTACCTTAATTATCCTGGTTTCAGTATCAAAAACACTACTTATATCTACAGTATGCCTCCCCACCCTAAGCTATTATGTCATTCACCTTTCACCCCCATAGTATTCTGGAAATCATGTGATGGGCCCTACTTCATAGAAGGGAATGAAAACACACAGAAATTCACCTTGCCAGCCATAAAGATTCCGACATCACTGATACATTTAAGAATGTGAATCAAGGTGAGGTACGATTTTACAATGGCCAAATATTGACTATGTAACTCATAGACGAATATTGTAAAAAAATAAAAAATGTATTCTTTAAGTTATATACATTAAAGTTCCATTGGCAGATCTTGAATGTACACCTCTACCTGATACCCTGAATGGATATCTTGAAAACTGGTAAATAAATACTGTATTTTCTATAAACTGCAGTAAAATCTCTACAATCATTATAAGTGCCCCTAAATACAATAATAATAATAGTTAACATTAGCAAAAGAAAAATTGAGCCTTTGGTGATTTCATAAATTCCGGATATATCTTGATTTAAAATGTACCATATGTTCTCATTGTGTGCATTGTACCTTTATGTGTGTTACATGTGTATGGGGGTTGATTTTTTTAGCTTTATTGTTTTTTTTATTAATATTATTGTTATTAATCATAATTATATATCATTACATTGTCTGTTTTGTTTTTTACTTTTTACTTTAACTTTCACTTTTTTATATCTTTCATTATGGCCTTATATATCTGTAAAGATGACAATATTCTAGGACAGATCTCTAACCGTTCTTTTGGGGCCTGTTTGCACTACACACAGATTCTGCATGCAGTAAAACTGACTCCAATGAATACCTATGGGCCTGTTTCCACAAAACGCAATTTTTCTGATGCAGATTTCCCATAAGCATCCATTGGAGTCAGTTTCCTGCATCCAGAATCCGTGTGTAGTGGAAAATGGCCTTTAGACATCTTTTGCTTTTACACTGTTTAATGGGGGCTCTGATATTGTATTTATAAATATTACAGAACTACTGATTGAAAATTAAACTCCATCTGGACTGTCCGGTTCCATGAAACCCATAAACTCAGATAATGCAGACTTAGCCAGCCTCCTGTTTGTACAATAAATAGACATCCTCAGAGTCTTGATAGGTCTTGATGGGAGATGCTTGGCAAAATCAAATTAGAAGAACAAAGTTTAACACAGAATAGTTTGGCATTTTGACATGTAGTTCCCTCAGAGGAGAATATATATTGGAACTAAAGCTGAGAGTGTCTATTCCTGACGTAATCTGAATGACTGTTGAACTCAAAACACACTTAGGAGCGCCTTTTTCTTAGTCCTGTTCCCAGACAGTACTGATTGAGTTAATCAGTACCTCTTCATACCTGCAAGTGGCCACTCAGATGTACACAAGCCTCTGATTAACCACCTGGTATATGAACAAAGGTGGTGATTGGCTAGGCCCATTTGCCAATCAGACCAAGGCCCAGGGCCTTTGTTAACATCTCAGGTACCCAATCAGAGACATTCTGTACTTCTGAATGACCACTTTTGCATTTAGAATGGCCATGATTACTTGGGCGGTCAGGATGGACCAGCCACTATGCTGGTTTTGATCATTTTAATCTCAGTGACTCCATTAGTAGCCATAAATGTGTCTAACCTAAGGTGTCTTGTGTTTTAATATAATAAAAGCCATTTTTTTTTTATTACTTAAAGTGAACCTGAAATGACATGTGACGCGATGAGATAAACATACTCATATGATACTAGCCCTACTGAGAAATGATGTGAAGTCCCTTTCTGTTTTCTAGAACAGGAGAAGTTAAAATACTTGAGTTGTTATCTATGCAAAAGAGCATAATTTAATCGAAGTCAGTCTTGTTTTCTGAAGAGCTTAAACAGCCAAGAAACAGTGTGAGACAGCTTGATAGAAGGTTTTACTGCAGGAAAGTTCAAAGGGTCATTAGTTTTACAGCTTAAAAAGTAGAGTGTGTATTCTAAACTGCAACTGTGACTGCCTGGTGCATGTTATAAATAAAGATATATAATTAAAAATATAGTTATGAGCCTTTTTTTTGCTGCTGCTTCTACTACTACATAATACAGAATTGGTAGACGTCATAGTAATTACAGTGACAAATGTAACATAATTAACAAAATGTATAGCAAATTCAATGACACAAAATAGTGAGAGAACCCTGCCCTTGTGAGCTTACAATCTAACGAGAAACAGTATATGTTTTCAATAGCTGTCAGTGAAGGGTGCCGTCTATTTGAAAATTATCTCATCCATGGCAACCAAAGAGTAAAACTGGTTTGGCAATTTACAATGTACCAATAAAATATAAGGCGCAACTATTTATATTACTTTAAGTACCAAGTTGGATTTCTGTCCATGTATACACTGAGTGGATTTTCCTTAATGTCTTGTCCCAGTTATTTGGTCACTGCTAACAGTAAATGAGGTAAAAGTCTCCCACAGAAGCAAAAACAACAACAAAAAAATGTAGTAGCCTAGGTCGAAAGATGTCAGATGTTACAATCCTTCCTTGTTGTAACAAAATTTACAGTTTAAAGCTAATAGAGAGGTAAATTCCTGACCCCATCATGCTTAACCTCTGCACAGGGGTCTATAGTGTGGCACTGGCGCTATACTGATTAAAAAAATGCTATCCGATTTCTCTGCCCTTCCTTATTTCAATGTGATTGTTTCTTTTAGCGAAATCATCCAGTCATCACTGCTGAACTACATCACCATCGTTTAATTGCTTTGCAACTTAAGATGTTTTGATATCACCTCATTTCAACATTTACCACATTACCGTCTTGTGAACTTAAAACACTGTGTGAGTGGCATGTTGACAAGTTATGTGTCAGCTGAAAAAAGTCAATTAAGAAACATCAGTTTAAAAAGTGAAGCTTGAAAAGATTTTCCAAAAGAGGCCCTAAAAGCAAAGAGAACGGAAGATTGACAGAGATTAGGAGACCTGATGGTGTGTAAAACTAAATCAAAAAGGGGATTTAGAAATGAAAAGGTTGACTGTTAACTTGCTATTGGTTGACAAAAGGATTCAGGCATCCCATTACTTCTGGCTGTCACAACCCTGGCGAAGTAGTTATGGGCATAGAAATTTGGGCACCAAACTAAAGTAAATACAAAAGTAAAATACAAGCATCTGCTGAAGCTAACTTCAAATAACCCTTACATTAACCCCCTGGCGGTGGGATTATTTCCAGATTTTAGGGTCTTCTGAAAAGGTTTCAGACCCTAAAATCAGGAAAAATCATGCTGTCAGAACGCCAGCAGCCCCTGCTCTCACTAACCTCCCTAGGATCCAGCGCTTCAATTTTACCTCTGTCCTCCAAGTGGTGCTGTAACTCTGTGGTGAGATCGATGACAGCAATCTCACCAGAGTAAATCAGGGCCTCGGAGGACAGGAAGGAGAACGACTAGCAATGACTGGATCCCCCCGGGAGGTGAGTAAAAATGCCTGCTGTGCGCTATACTCTGCATCGAGCTCCTGGCCGCCAGCCCGAGTGTAGCTCGGGATAACTGCCAGAAGGGTTAAAGATAAACCGTAATGACATATAGTAGAATGCAGGAAATTATTCAGGATAGCCATTTTTACATGAAATATCCTGGTTTCTATAGGTACACTGAGCAAAAATATTGCATCCCATTTTGCATGAGCTTTACACACACACTCTTTAAGTTCAGCTCATGCAAAATGGGAGCAAAACCAAAAGTGTTGCCTGTTGCGTTTATATTTTTGCTCAGTGTATGTATTGCTGTATATTGGTATGTAGCCTCGTCCATCCACCGAGGCCTATCCTAGGCTGTTTTTTATATGAAATAACCTCCTCCTCCTAGCACTCTAGGTGACCAGATATGTTTTTAAAAATCAGAGAGAGGAAAGATTTTACAATGGGCAAACATTGACAAAATAATCGGAAAAACAGAAATAGGAAATTTGCATTGACGGAAATCGAATTTCTGCAGAATCGGAAATGGGCATTTCTGACCATCCCTATTGGTTCACACCGCAAGCGCTTTTCTAAGCACCAGTGATTTGAAACGCTCTTGCTAAAGTAATGCTATGTGTGTGTTCTCTCTTGAGCAATGTGATTTAAAAACAAACACCCATAGCGTTACATTACATTAGCAAGAGCTTGTCAAATCACTGGTAGTGTGAACTAGCCCTAATAGGAAAATGTAAAGAAAGAGAAACTATACTGCCACAGTGAATTCTATCCCTTTATCATTTGGATAAGTAGATTTGTACCTTAACATAGGATTGGGTACAGGTAAGTGATGTGTACCTTAATATAGGATTGAATACAGAAATGTGACTGGTGGCTTGGCATCATGAGGAGGAGGAGCCCTGTTATCTGATATCTTATTAATATTCTTAGTCAAGTGCATAAACACTTTCCTTTCATCCCAGATATTATTGGAAATATATCTCTTATTTAATGTTGCTGTCATATATTCCTTCTTTTTTGGTCAATTGATTTTAATAAGCATTTCTTATATTTCTGGGGATCTATATTTTTCTATTTAGAAGCTATTGTCACCACATGAGGAATGTCACCACATGAGGAATGATGTTTCATACGTCTCCCAAAGAGAAGGAGACTCATTGTTGGAGCAAGTCCATCATGTTTTCACCAATACAGTGACCAGTGCTACCCATACACCATAGGCCAGGGCTCCCTATGACACTCATAAAAATGGTCTGCATAGAAGTTTGTCTTAAAATAATTACCATTATCTACTTCATCAAATAGACACACTACCCAAAGTGACAGAAACAGCAACAAATATATTTTCTGAAAGTGAGGAATAGTTTAACTCCTTCAGCAGTTTGTATGACTGTCACTTATTTTGTGTCCTGGGTACCATGGTTTACATATTAAAGCCACAATGCTTGGAACATGAAGCAGGGGAAATTCCTCTCCTTTGGAATTCTCTCCCACAGCCTGACTGTCATGTTACAAGCCTGGAAACCTTCAACCGTACCCTAATAACACAACTTTTCAGACAAGCCTATAAATTGCTAAAGGTAGCATTGGAGGAAAGCATCTCCTTCCCATCCAGGCTCTCTGGCACAGCCTTGTGGCCACACCCACCCAGGTCTCGCGCTTCTTAAAGAGACACTGAAGCGAGAATAAATCTCACTTCAGTGCTTATAGTCAGCAGGGGCATGTGTGCCCCTGCTAAAACGCCGCTATCCGCGGCTGAACGGGGGTCCCTTCACCCCCAACCCCCCCCCCCCCTGCAACTTGGTCGTAGATTTTGCTGCTATTCAGGCAGGGCTAACGGCTGCAGCCCCGCCTCTCAGCGCCGTCTATCAGCGGTGCATCACCGCCTCTCCCCGCCCCTCTCAGCGAAGGAAGACTGAGAGGGGCAGGGGAGAGGCGGAGATACGCGCTGACAGACGCGCGTGAGGCAGGGCTGCGGCCATTAGCCCTGCCTGAATGCGGAAGTGATCCCCGCACTGCACGGAGGGGATTTAGGAAGTAAGGGACCCACGTTTAGCGGCGCAATAGCGGCGGTTTAGCAGGGGCACAAGTGCCCCTGATGAATATAAGCACTGAAGCGAGATTTATTCTCGCTTCAATGTCTCTTTAAGTGACTACGTTTGCAAGGGGACAGGAGGCTGAGCAAAGGCTTTGCTGGAGCAGTGAACGGGGGCTTTGCTTAAGGTGGTAACTGGGGGATTCCTGGACTTGAGTCTATTTGTTTGTGGTGGTGGTCAGCGGAAGGGGATTATATCATTATAATGTCTATGTGGGTATTATTGCCTATGCTGGGTTGGGTGAGGGGATGATTAAGAAGCCATTTGCTGGGGAAGCGGGGGGGGGGGGGGAGAGAAGGATTCTGTGATCTACCAACCTTTGAAATGCTAAACTTAGCATTTATAATGTTGTTATATGACTATCTAAGACATATATAGTAATATAGCAGCATTGTTAATGCTAAGTTTAGCATTTAAAATGTTGGTAGATCTCTTGGACTTGGAAATTTTCAAAGTAGCTTGCAAGCTGAAAAAGTGTGGGCACCCCTGCTCTAGACTGTAAGCTCGCAAGGGCAGGCACCTCCTCCTATTGTATCTTATTTTGCTGTAATTTACCATATGAACGTGTACCAATTTCAGTGATCTCTTCAGTGATATACATTCAGTGATTAACCATGTATGTATTTGTACTTGTATTACAGGAAGTCATGACTCTACAATGTCTCGAACGTCTAATGTACTTATGTTCCCCAATTTTTGCTTTGTACAATATCCAGCACTACCGAAGGTGTTGGCGCTATATAAATAAAAAACAATAAAAATACCATAATAGAATATTTACAATGGGGACAAAGACAACAATAAAAAAACCTAAGTAGTAACCCCTATGTTTTATTTTTTTTTTACTGGAATCGGGCTTTAGGCAACATGGGAGCACTTCGATGGCTCCATGTCATAAATACAAATAATGTTTGTTATTTTGTTACACTTCTAATCATTTCTGGTTTATTTATTTGAATTACGGTATCAGAGTTGGGACTGTTTTTTTTAAATATATTTCTAAAGGGGCCCTTTTTATGTGGTAGAGAAGCATGGCTACAATTAAATATGAAAAATCTCTGTACTGAGCAAACTGGATTAGATTTCTTTATTTTCCCACAATATTTATTATTATAGACATATCAAAGCAGCAACTTATACATTAGTCCACAGAGCAAACATCATAATATGCAATGCAATGTCACAAAGTATGCTAACAACTTGTAAATTGTGCCACACGTTAGAAGGATGACATCATTAGTATGCACCGATTGGGGATTCTAGGTGCTATGTTCTGTCTAGAGCTGGTATAAGTGGTCCCTACCCATCCATTCACTTGGCCTTATATATCTTGATGGTAAACAAGTCACATCCAGATGTTCAAGGTGATTGGAGCAGTAGTCAGTCAGACCATCCAATCACTAAGCTTACAGCTATGTATAGGAAACTAGACATTAATGGCCTCAATTCACTAAGCTTAAAGAGAACCTGTACTGAGTAAAAATATTTAAAATAAACACATGAGGTAACTTCAAATTAAAATAACAGAGTTACCTTGCCATCAGTTCCTCTCAGAAGCTCACCATTTTCTTCTGACAATAATCCCATCCAGTTCTGACAATATTTTGTCAGATCTGAAATATATCAGTTGCTGTCAGTAAAATATCAGTTGCTGTTAGTTATAGCTGAGAGGAAAACGGATGTACCAGGTAATGTCCATGTTTCCCTATGGCTCAAGTGGGCGATGTTACAGTTTTAACTGTGTGCTGACCAGAAAGCTGTTATGGGTAATGGCTATTTTCAAAATGGAGGACGGAAAATTCCCTTGATCATAGTGAACAAATAGGACGCAGGACAGGAGAAAGACACTGAGGAGTAGACTACATGGAAGGTAAGTATGACTTGTGTATGCCTATTTTGAATTTTATTTTCAGTACAGGTTTTCTTTAACTCCTGTCTTTAATAACTCTTCTGAGCTGTTTTACAGTTATCACCATGGTGATATAATTGTGATAACTGTAAAACAGCTCAGAAGAGTTATTAAAGACAGGAATTAAGCTTAGTGAATTGAGGCCTATGCCTAAAACAATATGCTGATGTAACATTAAGCATATCTTCTGTGTTACGGGCGCCATAGGTAAAGTGTCTGATTCAGTACCAATACAAAAAAAGAAAAAAGGAACATATCTAAGTATAACCTATACAATCATTAAACTATTAACAACCTTAACATACCTCTCAGCAAAGTGGTGGAATGTTTGATATTTGTTTCCACCTCTCTGGACAAATACTCATATCTACTGTATTTCCAAGAGATCTACACGTAATACCCATTTTCAGAATTGAGCTGTCAAAATTGGCAGATCAGAAAACGATGTAGGGTGTCAATCCTCTCCTATTCTAGGAGTAATGAAGCAAGATGAGGTGTAAGTTGAAAGGCGAGTGCATGCGGTCATTGGATACCTGATTCGATTGCCTTCCATAAATCTAAAACAATCAGACATTCTCAAAGCATAGGCATCATTCTGCCAATGCTTGAAGGAAATTTCCAGCATTTTGGGGACAAACTAGAATAGATTTCTTACATGTTAAGGCCAACTACCTTAACGTATATCATAGCCAGGAGCGTAACTACAGGGGAGCAGCTCCTGAAAGCGCAGGGGGGCCCAGAGCCTTAAGGGGGCCTTGACTACCACTTAACTCCCTCCGATATATGGGTACATCCTTCAGATCAGATGTTTTTGTGGCTACTCTTGTTATGGATGTAAAGATTATGATGTCAACATTTGTTTTAGGACCCTTGCAAGATACAGTGGCTTGCAAAAGTATTCGGGCCCCCTTGAAGTTTTTTAACATTTTGTCACATTACTGCCACAAACATGAATCAATTTGATTGGAATTCCACATGAAAGACCAATACAAAGTGGTGTACACGTGAGAAGTGGAACGAAAATCATACATGATTCCAAATATTTTTTACAAATCAATAACTGCAAAGTGGGGTGTGCGTAATTATTCAGCTCCCTTTGGTCTGAGTGCAGTCAGTTGCCCATAGACATTGCTTGATGAGTGCTAATGACTAAATAGAGTGCACCTGTGTGTAATATAATGTCAGTACAAATACAGCTGCTCTGTGATGGCTTCAGAGGTTGTCTTAGAGAATATTGGGAGCAACAACACCATGAAGTCCAAAGAACACACCAGACAGGTCAGAGATCAAGTTATTGAGAAATTTAAAGCAGGTTTAAGCTACAAAAAGATTTCCAAAAGCCTTGAACATCCCACGGAGCACTGTTCAAGCAATCATTTAGAAATGGAAGGAGCATGGCACAACTGTAAACCTACCAAGACAAGGCTGTGTACCTAAACTCACAGACCGAACAAGGAGAGCGCTGATCCGAAATGCAGTCAAGAGGCCCATGGTGACTCTGCACGAGCTGCAGAGATCTACAGCTCAGGTGGGGGAATCTGTCCATAGGACAACTATTAGTCATGCACTGAACAAAGTTGGCTCCTATGGAAGAGTGACAAGAAGAAAGCCATTGTTAACAGAAAAGCATAAGAAGTCCCGTTTGCAGTTTGCCACAAGCCATGTGGGGGACACAGCAACCATGTGGAAGAAGGTGCTCTGGTCAGATGAGACCAGAATTGAACTTTTTGGCCAAAATGCAAAACGCTATGTGTGGCAGAAAACTAACACTGCACGTCACTCTGAACACACCATCCCCACTGTCAAATATGGTGGTGGCAGCATCATGCTCGGGGGGTGCTTCTCTTCAGCAGGGACAGGGAAGCTGGTCAGAGTTAGGCCCGGAAGATGGATGGAGCCAAATACAGGGCAAACTTGGAAGAAAACCTCTTGGAGACTGCAAAAGACTTGAGGTTGGGGCGGAGGTTCACCTTCCAGCAGCACAACGACCCTAAACATAAAGCCAGGGCAACAATGGAATGGTTTAAAAAAAAAAACATATCCCTGTGTTAAAATGGCCCAGTCAAAGTCCAGATCTAAATCCAATCGAGAATCTGGGGCAAGATCTGAAAACTGCTGTTCACAAACGCTGTCCATCTAATCTGACTGAGCTGGAGCTGTTTTGAAAAGAAGAATGGGCAAGGATTTCAGTCTCTAGATGTGCAAAGCTGGTAGAGACATACCCTAAAAGACTGGCAGCTGTAATTGCAGCAAAAGGTGGTTCTACAAAGTATTGACTCAGGGGGCCGAATAATTACGCACACCCCACTTTGCAGTTATTTATTTGTTAAAAATGTTTGGAATGATGTATGAATTTCGATCCACTTCTCACATGTACGCCACTTTGTATTGGTCTGTCACGGGGAATTCCAATGAAATTGATGCATGTTTGTGGCAGTAATGCGACAAAATGTGGAAAACTTCAAGAGAGCCGAATACTTTTGCAACCCACTGTATTTGTTTTATTTAGGTATTAGGTTTTTGATTCTGTTTTATGTAAAGTGTAACTGCCGGGCATAAAATAAAAAATCAATTCTTAATTTGTATCTGGTAAACAAGCAAATAAGGATGCTAACCAGGCAATCCAAACGTTAAAATCACTATTACTTTTCTTGTTGATAAATGATCATTCCCCAGTTTACCTTACCTGACACTTATATGGTACACACAAAATTTGGTACACAAAAAGGAAGTTGCAGGGCATGCTGGGTTGTCCTTTTTTGCTTCTCTACTTCCCCTCAGACTTAACTAATGTAGCCGGATTGGCTGAAACCTCTTTCCCTCCTGTTTTCCCCTCCCACACCTCTGTTCCTCTTTGATTGGCCAATATTTCTCATGCTGAGACAATGCACTTTCTATAGTGAAGGGCGGGCAAATTAGGCAGAGGAGAGTAAGGGAGGAAATTACATCAGGATTGGATTCAAAATAGCCACAGTTAAAATGGGAAATGCTAAGAAGGGTTGTCTCTTTTCTTACTGTAGAAACTAAAATCAATACGCGGACTGTGCAATACATATGTTATGTAAGTATTTATCTACTTGTATATGTGTTTTTTTCTGAGATAGCATAGCTTACAGCTCCTCTTTAAGATTCCCCTCAGGGCCTGGCCAGAAAGCTGATAAGGAAGTCTGACAGTTACAGCTGCTAAAATATCAAGAAAAAAACATGTTAAAAGGTGTACATAGTATACATATTATCTTCATTAAATGCCCGATTGACATAAACATCATGGGGTCCTCCTGTATGAAAGTGTAACTTGGCAGTGTAATGATGCAGCCATGATGGAGACATAACATACAGTCTACTGCCTCCGTTAATCCAGAGAGGCAAACCAAACTCCCTGCAAGCCTCTCAGAACATTGCTTGAAAATTATTGGATTCCCTGAAGGAAATCCAACAAAACTAGATATTGTGAAAGCTTTCAGTCTATTGGTATCAGATATTACCAGGTCTTCCATGTGCATCCTTTCATTAAACCCCTTAGCCCAATATGATAGCGAGGAGAACTCAGCGAGTTTCCATTGTCTGGGGATTACCACCCTAGCTGCAGTCAAGCAGAGATGAGGATGCCTTCTTGGCACGGGCAGCATGAATGATAAAACTATTTCTAGTGAATTGCTTAAGTCTGATATTTGCCAGTAGACCTGAAAATCCTTTTCCCAAAAGGACAAATATTCTTGGGCAATCCTATCAAACGTCTATAAAATTTGTTGGTTTTTTTTACCTTTTGCAACCAGGACTATTGTGCATGTGTACTGCTCGGAAAAACACTTTTACAATTCATCTTGGGAAAGCAGTAGCACCAATTAAGTGAAAATGTGTGGGTGATAAAAAGGCATTGCTCCACCCTTTACTAGCTGTTTATTCTTTTTCTATCTGAGGCTGAGCTGGGGAATGCCTATTCTCCCACCTCCAGTCATACCTTTTTCAGCAACCCACATGAGGGATACAAGCAGGAAAAACAGGCCTATGAAAAATAGACATCATGAGAAATGGACTCATGTTTTGAAGAGAACATAGGAAATATGATTCTTCTTGCCTGGATGGGTGTGGTAGAGGAAATAACTAAGAGAGCAAGTAGGCTTGATGGAATAACCCATTTTTTTTTAAAGAGGAACTTTAACCAATGATTGAACTTCATCCCAATCAGTAGCTGATACCCCCTTTCCCACGAGAAATGCTTTACCTTTCCCCGAAACAGAACAACAGGGGGGTTCTGTGTGGCTGGTATTGTGGTTAAACCCCTCCCACAGTGTGATGTCATGACCATGGTCCTGACAGTTTGCTGTGTGTGAACTTGGTTGCACTGTTGGAAATAACAGCTTTTTCCAACTGCCAAGCAAGCAGTATCTCCCTTGTACACAGAACTCTCAGTAACGGACATTCCATACAGATCACCTGGGAGAACTATAGATGTCACCATCAGTGATAACATTTAAACGGGTTCTTTCGCGAATGAGGAAAAAAATAAAAAAGTGGTTTATGCACAAACTATTAAATATCCTTCTAAAATAGTGTAAAAAGTTTAAAAAAAAAAAAAATGAATGGTTTCATCAATACAACAAGTAATGTAAACAGTGGCGGATTACGGACTGGGAGGCTAATCCATTTGTTAGGGGTGTTTTTTTTTTACTTTCATTTCAAAACCATAACTCTTGCCTACCTAGTTTTACCTGGCAGGAATCGCCGTTATAGCTGTAACAGCTGAGCTCTGCTGAGCTCCTCAATATGCAAGGCAACCAGGCGGTCTGTGCAGAGAGTCGTTTGTGCAAAGAGTCATAAGCTGCTGGGAGAAACAGCCAGAATCAGTCCCATCTACACCATATGATTCTTTGTCAGATTTTATTCAATTTGATTTGATTCATTGATTCAATTTGATTCAATCTGACATGTCCAATTCATGATTTGATTCAGTTTGAATCAAATTGAATTGAATCATAAATTGGACATGTCAGATTGAATCAAATCGAATCAATGAATCAAATCAAATTGCATTGAATCGGACAAACAATCATATGGTGTAGATGGGACTGATTCTGGCTGATTCTCCCAGCAGCTTATGATTCTTTGCACAAAGACTCTCTGCACAGACCATCTGGTTGCCTAGCAACAATGTAAACACATATTGAGGAGCTCAGCTGTTACACCTATAACGGCGATTCCTGCTGGTAGTGGATTATACCACTGAAAACCAGGTAGGCAGGAGTTATGGTTGTGAAATGAAAGTAAAAAAGAAACACCCATAACAAATGGATTAGCCTCCCAGTCCGTAATCCATCACTGTTTACATAACATATTTTATTGATGAAACCATTCATTTAAAAAAAAATAGTTAATAGTTTATGCATAAACCACTTTTTATTTTTTTCCTCATTCGCGAAAGAACCCCTTTAAGAACGTAAGTCAGAAAGAGGAGAGATTTTACAATGGGCAAACACTGGTTTAATAATCTGTAAATGAATATTGAAATCAATAAGCAGTTTTATTAATTATGTTATTTTCACTTCAGCTCCTTTTTATTATAACAACGATTCATAACTGCTGTCAAATAAACTCATCATTTAACTTACATCTGTTATTGAAGAAGGTGCCAGTGTTTGACCAGTATAGGCACACATTATATGCCTATTGTATGTGTTTTATGTAGTGATACAGTATACCACAAATCTACAGTATGTTAACTGAAAATTTTCAAAAAAATGTGTCTTTTAACCAGCTCCCGACCGACTAACGCCAATCAGTGGTGGGAGTGTGGCTCTCTGGGGACTGCCTAACGCCAATTAGCATCAAAGTGCTGTGGGCGGGGTTAGCAGGGAACGTGCGCTTGTTCGCACGTGCGTTCCCTGCTAGTAAACAAAGCGGGGATCCATCATCAGCCTGCCAACCGCGATCGGAGCTGGCAGGCTGAAATAAAGAAAAGAAAAGCTAATAAACATTTGTACAGCACTGCAATTTAGTGAACAGAAAAGATTCTATGGTCAGCAGAAAATTGAAGACAGCAGCTCCAGCATTTGATTTAGGCTTGTTTACCATTTATTCCACGCGGACGTAAGCTTCACGTCTGCAGTGGCAGCTGCTAGAGCCAAAAGGGACGCGCTAGACACATCCCTACAGTTTGCGGGTATTTGCACGCGATCGTGCGGGCTAATGCCTGCGATCGCGCTGTTGCCAGGAGCAGGGGGGATTGGCTGCAGGGGACAAAAGTCCCCTGTGCCAATCCGAGCATGTCTGCCGAGAATAAACACTGTTCTTGTTCAAAAACAGTGTTTATTCTTTAACCACTTCACCACTGAGGGGTTTTACCCCCTGAGCACCAGAGCAATTTTCACCTTTCAGCGCTCCTTCCATTCATTCGTCTATAACTTTATCATTACTTATCACAATTAAATGAACTATATCTTGTTTTTTCCGGCACCAATTAGGCTTTCTTTAGGTGGGACATTATGCCAAGAATTATTTTATTCTAAATGTGTTTTAATGGGAAAATAGGATAAATGTGGGAAAAAATTAATTATTTTTCAGTTTTCGGCCATTATAGTTTTTAAATAATGCATGCTACTGTAATTAAAACCCATGAAATGTATTTGCCCTTTTGTCCCGGTTATAAAACCATTTAAATTATGTCCCTATCACAATGTTTGGTGCCAATATTTTATTTGGAAATAAAGGTGCATTTTTTTCAGTTTTGTGTCCATCCCTAATTACAAGCCCATAGTTTATAAAGTAACAGTGTTGTACCCTCCTGACATAAATATTTAAAAAGTTCAGTCCCTAAGGTAACTATTTATGTATTTTTTTTAATTGTATTTTTTTTAAAAAAAAATTTTAATTACAAAAAACAAAACAAAATGGGGAGTGTGGGAGGTAATGAGTTAATTTTTTGTGTAAAAGTAATTCATTTGTATGTGAAAAATGTTTAGGGTGTAGTCTTACTATTTGGCCACAAGATGGCAACAGTAATTTTTTGTTTAATGCGACCTCCAAGCGTCCTTTTGGACGCCTGGAGGAAGTAATAGGAGGCTGGGTACGTTTTTTTTTTTTCACAATGATCGCGCTGCTTAGCGGAAAAGCAGCGGATCATTGCGGGGCTTAGATCAACAAACGGGAATAGATTTTCCCGTTCATTGATCTCCGGGCGAGCGGCGGGCGGCGTGTTTACCCGCGGGAGTGTGCACTAGAGCGAGCGGGAGCGCGGGCAGCGGCGGGAGCGCGGAAACTATGGATTTCTCCATCCCTGGGGGTTAAAGGATGAAAGAAGGGACGGAGAAATTCGTACGGGCGGGGGTAAACTGGTTAAATACAGCCGCCGCGCTATGTCCCGACATGATTTTTGCCAGTTTCCGCCGCCCGATCATTAGATTTATGAATGGGAACAATGTTCCCATTCATGAATCTCACTGCAGGAACTGTGATTGCAGGCTTCTGATGGAAGCCTTTTTTCACTTCCTATTTAGTGTATTTTCTACGCTAATAGGATTTTGCTCAGCGGGGACATCTTGTGGCGAAATAGTAAAATAAAACCTACTGACATTAGGGAATAAAAAAAATGAATATCTATGTCAAGAGGGCATATGATTATTAAATAATGGGCTAAAAATTAGTGATGGATGTAAAACTGAAAAAAATGCACCTTTATTTCCAAATAAAATATTGTCACCATACATTATACTAGGGATATAATTTTAACGTTGCAATAACCGGGACAAATGGCCAAATAAAATGGGTGGGTTTTAATGATAGCAGCATGAATTATTTTAAAACTAATATAATGGCTGAAAAATGAAACATAATGTTTTTTTCCCAATTTTTTTCTTATTATACCCAATATAATGCATTTAGAATAAAATAATTCTTAGCATAATGTACCACCCAAAGAAAGCCTAATTGGTGGTGGAAAAAACAAGGTATAGATAATTTCGTTATGATAAGTACTGATAAAGTTATTGGGGAATGAAAGGGAGGATTCCTGAAATGTGAAAATTCCTTTCGTCCATTAGGTGAAAAATACCTGCGGGCTGAAATGGTTAAAGAGACTCTGTAACAAAATTTATTTAAAATCTCTGTTGTATAATCTAAACTTCCTTCCTCTGACGGCTTTGTCGGGCTCAGGCACTCAGGCTGGAATGTGCTGTTCTGCTTGTGATAGGATAGAAGCTATACACACCCTCTCCAGGCCCCCTGCAGGCTCTGTGTGAGTCACAGACTAAGCTACTCTCAACCAATCACAAGCTTTTTAGCAGCCATGTCTTTTGTTTGTAAACACTGCCTAAAACTGGCAATTGCAAGCCAGGATCGCAGCAGGGAGTGGCAGAAACAGCACAGAGGGGCCCAGGAGAACATAATGAATAGAATGGTATGCTTTTTATTGTAAGAATTTTAGAGTACAGATTCTCTTCAAAGTCTATTTGCTTATTCTCTGTTATTAACAGGAGAGAAATGGCAGCACATCCATTCCTAAGACCAGGCCACATATGAATGACTACCAACAGAGGTTTGCAGAGCCCCCTAGAGGCAACATACAAACCGTGCATTCAAAAACAGGTGCTACAATTATGCACTAAAACCCTAACGTCTGATAGAAACAGAATGCCAACATAAATATCAAATGGGAGCAGCTAGCCATAAGGTAAACTTACATTTTTTAGACAGCAGAGAAAGGTGGCAGCGCTTTGCTGACACCTATTCTCTAATGCTGCATACTTCCCTATACAAACTCACCTACATTTTTTTTCGTTTTCTATCATTTTAAGTTTCATCATCCCTAATAATAAAAACATAAGTAAAATCAAAGCATAAAACTGCTCCACTTCACTGGGTTGCATGATGTGAAAGCCCCAACAGTGCAGGGCCAGGGTTCTGTTACTACACTAGCATCATTGAAGTAACAACGTGCACCTTGAGTCTTCCCTGAGAAGTTTTTTTTAAACAGACCTATTAAAACAGCTAACATGTTTTTTTTACCTTGTAAGATTCTTAAAGGGTACCTGATCTGACATGGGGCATGATGAGATAAACATAGGTACATATAGTACTAGTCTTACTAAAATGTGTGATGTCCCTTTCTGTTTCTTTTAACACAGCAAGTGTTACAAAATGTTCTGTTATCTTAGTCAAACAGAAAATTTAATTTAGCTTAATGTTATGAAAACCATACAGTATAGATTGCAACACTGGCTGAGAGAACAATGCTGATAAGGTGTTTTTTTTTTCAGTTCAAGTTTGAAAGCTATGATTACAATATACCCACACTCTAGATATCTTGTCTTGTCTGTTTTTTTTTTTGTTTTTTTTTTTCTTCTTTTGCTGGAAAGGCATTTGTGCTCCTCTGGAACAATTCAATACCTACATTTACTTTAGTCTCTGTAAAGAACTAATCCTCTATATAATCACATCCTGTTTGTCAGCTCTCTGTAGTTGTCAGCAGTGGAAATAGCCAATGAGATGCTTCTTTTTACCAACTTGAGTGCAAATTTATTCATCAAATTTAATTCCTGTTGGATTGGCCCAGTTCCAGCCTGCATACAGTTTTAATTAAATTTGCATGCAAGTTTACAAAACTGGCCATGTCTAGACAGCAGTAAATAACCCCTTTAACTTCCACACACCCCTTCTAATGTAAACATTTTTATCTCAAAGAAGCTTAGAGGCCGAAAGAACCGTTTAGTGTCAGAACAAGTGTCAGCTGCAGGTATTGGGATTTTCAGAATTTGCAGAAAGCAAGATGGCTGCCCCATGACTCAGGGACAATACATTCTTCAGAATGGATAGATGGTAATGTGCATTAGTAAGAATAGTCAATGAGGTTGTTCTGCAACTATCCAACTTGCAAGGCCGGATTTATACTTTATGTGCCCCTAGTCCAAGTATGTTGTGGTTACCCTTCCATGTGCAGCAGTGCCCCTCCCATTCCATGTGCAGCCACTCTTATATGTGTATCATCCATGTACTATAGCCCCTCTCTTTCATAAAAAGCTCCCTTGGGCATCATTTTCCCTTTTTCACATATTGATCCCCATTCTAGCCTCCTCTTTCATATGTAGACACCCCTCTTTCATGTTCAGGTGACCCATTGGTCTACAACCGCCCAAGGTCTGGGCCTTTGTGGCCTTTCCAGAAATTCAGCCCTGCAAATGTGTATGCAAGCTACTGCATTTGACTGGTCCATTTCCAAGCTGCACACATTTGCATAAAATAAGCATAACATTTTTATCAATTGGGGATTATTTGGCCCTCCTTTACCATCCCTATTATTAATGTCTGAATATGGCAGAGATTGGATCAAATGAATGAAAATTTGGTTTAGGTTCCGTTTAAAGAGTAACTGTCAGGCATAAAATCAAAAATCAATTCTTTATTTTTATATGTTAAACAAGTAATAAGCATGCTAACCAGGCAATCTAAAAGTTAAAATCTCTATTACTTTTCTTGCTGATAAATGATCAGTTCCCAGTTTACCTAACTCTTACTTGGTACACACAAAATTTGGTACACAAAAAGGAAGTTGCAGGGCGTTTGCTTCTCTATTTCCCCTCAGACTTAACTAATGCAGCCTGATTGGCTGAAGCCTCTTTCCCTCCTGTATTCCCCTCCCACACCTCTGTTCTTCTCTGATTGGCCAATATTTTTCATGCTGAAACAATGCACTTCTATAGTGAAAGACGGGCAAATCAGGCAGAGGAGACTAAGGGAGGAAATGACATCAGAATTGGCTTCATAATAGCCACACTTAAAATAGTAAATGGTAAGAAGGATTTCCTCTTTTTTTAATGTAGAAAAATCACAAAAATTAAAACGTGGACAGTGCAATACATATGTTATGTAAGTAGAGAAAGTATTTATCTACTTATATATGTGTTGTTGTTTTTCTGAGATAGTATGGCTGACAGCTCCTCTTTAAGGACTGTGTTACCTGATTGGATTTTCTTGTTTTAATAAAGTTTTTTTTTTTTTTATAGATTTTTTATAAATAACATAGTGAGATGTAGGTTTCCAGCTAGCTCTCACAATAAGTAAAGACAAAATAGACATATGAAGATGAAGAAAACTAAACAAATGGATGAAGAATAAAAAATACATTAAAATAATAAGACATAGCCCTACCACAACCAGAACTAAAAAATCCAGAATGAAAAGGGTGAGCTGTGTGAGATGTCAGTTCATTAATATTTATCATGTTTTTGTCCATAATCCAATCCCATAAAGAGTTAATTTCACATCACCCAGCGAAGCAGAAGGGCTCCAGGTACCTCTGGCACCCCAAGCATATAATATTTATAACATTCATCCAAGTTTAATTTTTTCTTCCTTACCAAGGAAAGAACACACTTTTTTTTTTTAAGTTCTGCACTGCAGAGAAAGAAAGACCCTGACTCTCTCATTAGATGGGAATTTTCCATTACTTGTTCCTCATACTGCAAAAAATGAATGTGAAAATAAAAAAAGAATTTGCATAGATAGAGAAGAAACAGGTAGCATATGAAGATTGTTCCTGGCTGCCAAGCGGTTCTGTACCTCTATAAATTGACACTTGTAAAGCATGAGATTGATGGAGAAGTTGTACATTAGGATTCTTCGCAAGTACATTTCTTGTTTCCAGAATAATGATGACCAGGATGAACAAATATCTTCTTGGGACCCCTATTTTTAAGATTCTGCCGTTTTTTTACCCTCATGGAATGTTAACTTAGCCTCCTGATAAGTATCTGAATTGTGTCTCTGTAAAACTTTCCACCTGCCTTGGCCGTAGCTTGTCCACCAGCAATCCATCTGTGGCCTGCTATTCCACCAGAAGGCGGGTCTCTACCGTGTTTTTGGATAACCCATTAGCAGCTTCTATAGAGTTATCTCGTTTGAGACAAGTGCTCTGCTTTTGACCTCAGTTGGCAGAACTCGTTATGCTGGAAATTCTTGGAATGCCGTGATTTCTCTCTACTAGCAGAAACTATAGAAACTGAACGCAGAATTCCTCTGTTATTGTCTCACACTGCCCCCTAGTGACAAGTGTTGTCCATAAATACAAATTACAGCAGTACTAATTAGAGGCAGGGAAATATAACTCATAAAGTATAACAAACAGGGAGATGTAAAGAAATGAAAAAATGTGCTAAAATAAATTGGCCTGGAGCACTTACAAGCCTCTAAATACATTGGCTGCTAAAGTGGATGGGGAACCATAGACCCCACTGAACATATTCATCTTTTGGGGTTTTCCTAGCAAGGGGGCTTGACAATTCTAGCCAATCAGAAATAATCTTAACAACATTGTTTAAAAGACAGGAGTTGTTCAGACCACACTATCTAAAATCAAAATAAAGTTTTCCATTAGGTGGCCACTCACCATACAATTTTTTAAATACCTGTTCAATTTAAGAATAGCAATCACTTTTTGTGACTGATTGTAACATTTCAAAAATCTGACCAATGTACCACACACCTATGTTCAATGTTTCCTCAGTTATGATAAAAATAATAGGAACCTCTGAGAAAATTGCTAGGGTGTGTATATTAATAAATTGACAATCTACCACACACCACTCAATTTTCATAAAAATCCAGCATTCCCGATCAACTTTTATCAAATAAAAACGTGAAATCCTATTTGATTTCTTGCTCGAATAAAAAAAAAAAAGCTTTCAATTTTTCGATCCGATCTTTTTTATTAAATTGCCGTAAAATTGGCTCATTTTATTGTAGTGTGTGGCCACCTTTAGAACTTGACCTTAGCCAGATGTTTTGTCACATGACACCAGAGTGAAATATTTTTAGTGGAGTGTCCCTCTTTAAAGGGGAACCTGAAGTGAGGGGGGTATGGAGGCTGCCATATTTATTTTATTTTAAGCAACACCTGTTGCCTGGCAGTGTTGTTGATCTCTTTGACTGCAGTAGTATCAGATTGACACACCTGAAACAATTCTAGTCAGACCTCAGTCATAAACATCTGATCTGCATATGCTTGTTTGGGATCTATGGCTAAATGTATTAGAGGCAGAGGGTCAGCAGGACAGCATGGCAACTTGCATTCTTTTAAAGTAAATAAATATATCAGCATCCATATCCCTCTAACACCAGGAGAGGAAAAAGTATAGTCCAGTAAAATTATTGTTTTTTTTTGTTGGTATAATTAATTTTAATGGGCACAAATCTTACATAGTGCTATTCAAATAAACATCCTAAAAGTCACTTGGATAAGCACTGCCAAATCATGTAATACTCAGTAGTGTAGGACACATAGTTTATACAGTGGGTTGCAAAAGTATTCGGCACCCTTGAAGTTTTCCACATTTTGTCATATTACTGCCACAAACATGCATCAATTTTATTGGAATTCCACGTGAAAGACCAATACAAAGTGGTGTACATGTGAGAAGTGGATCGAAAATCATACATGATTCCAAACATTTTTTACAAATAAATAACTGCAAAGTGGGGTGTGCGTAATTATTCAGCCCCCTTTGGTCTGAGTGCAGTCAGTTGCCCATAGACATTGCCTGATGAGTGCTAATGACTAAATAGAGTGCACCTGTGTGTAATCTAATGTCAGTACAAATACAGCTGCTCTGTGAGGGCCTCAGAGGTTGCCTAAGAGAATATGGGGAGCAACAACACCGTGAAGTTCAAAGAACACACAAGACAGGTCAGGGATCAAGTTATTGAGAAATGTAAAGCAGGCTTAGGCTACAAAAAGATTTCCAAAGCCTTGAACATCCCACAGAGCACTGTTCACACGATCATTCAGAAATGGAAGGAGTATGGCACATCTGTAAACCTACCAAGAAAAGGCCATCCACCTAAACTCACAGGCCGAACAAGGAGAGTGCTGATCAGAAATGCAGTCAAGAGGCCCATGGTGACTCTGGACGAGCTGCAGAGATCTACAGCTCATGTGGGAGACTCTGTCCATAGGACAACTATTAGTCATGCACTGTACAAAGTTGTCCTTTATGGAAGAGTGGCAAGAAGAAAGGCATTGTTAACAGAAAGCATAAGAAGTCCCGTTTGCAGTTTGCCACAAGCCATGTGGGGGACACGGCAACCATGTGGAAGAATGTGCTCTGGTCAGATGAGACCAAAATGGAACATTTTGGCCAAAATGCAAAGCACTATGTGTGGCAAAAAACTAACACTGCACATCACTCTGAACACACCATCCCCACTGTCAAATATAGTGGTGGCAACATCATGCTCGGGGGGTGCATCTCTTCAGCAGGGACAGGGAAGCTGGTCAGAGTTGATGGGAAGATGGATGGAACCAAATACAGGGCAAACTTGGAAGAAAACCTCTTGGAGACTGCAAAAGACTTGAGACTGGGGCGGAGGTTCACCTTCCAGCAGGACAATGACCCTAAACATAAAGCCAGGGCAACAATGGAATGGTTTAAAACAAAACATATCCCTGTGTTAGAATGGACCAGTCAAAGTCCAGATCTAAATCCAATCGAGAATCTATGGCAAGATCTGAAAACTGCTGTTCACAAACCCTGTCCATCTAATCTGACTGAGCTGGAGCTGTTTTGCAAAGAAGAATGGGCAAGGATTTCAGTCTCTAGATGTGCAAAGCTGGTAGAGACATACCCTAAAAGACTGGCAGCTGCAATTGCAGCAAAAGGTGGTTCTACAAAGTATTGACTCAGGGGCCGAATAATTACGCACACACTAGTTTGCAGTTATTTATTTGTAAAAAAAATGTTTGGAATGATGTATGATTTTCGATCCACTTCTCACATGTACACCACTTTGTATTGGTCTTTCACGTGGAATTCCAATAAAATTGATGCATGTTTGTGGCAGTAATGTGATAAAATGTGGAAAACTTCAAAGGGGCCGAATACTTTTGCAACCCACTGTATACTGTATATGAGACAGTCAGGGTATACAGCAATACTAAACCACAATAGGAAGGAAAAACGTGCCCAAACATTTTTCCATCTCTGGTATTATAAACTGTAGAACATATTGTACACAGAGCCGGTTCTCTCATGACGCAAGGTGAAACATTTGCATCAGGCGCAGAGATTACAGGGGCAGCATTTTTGTAACAGCGTGCAGTCAGAGTAGGAAGAGAAGGGAGAGAAGAGCGAGGTGAAGAAGCCCTCAATGGGGAAAGCAGCTTATTGTGCTGTGTGAGGAGTCTGGCAGTGAGTGAGGAGGTGGGAGGCAGGAGAGCAGAAGTGTTTCATTTGACTTGCACAGCAAAAGGGAGTAGGTGGCACTGTTGTTCTGACCGAGGAGGGGGGGGGGGGCTAATCCTCGAAAGTTTGCCTCAGGCATCAAAAAGTCTAGAACCGTCCCTGATTGTACATAGGATGATCTTTCTATCATCAGTGCTTTAAACCCTTCTTTCTCAGTACAACTGTCTATGCAGTTGCTGCTACTAATGGCATAGCAATAGGAGATGCAAAAGTTACAATGTGATAAGGATGTTATGAGTGCATTATTAGAATAAGAAGAAGGACAAATATAAAGCAGTTTTGCCTCTTCTCCTCCTCCTGTCCATTTTAGTAAGATGAGGTTGGAACAGAGGCTCACACTTAAAGGACACCTTGGACATCAACCAGGCCCTAGGTACCTGCCTACCATACCAAGTGGATGATCCAGCTCTGTTGGAAGGGGCACATTTATTGGCAAATAAACACTGCTAAACAAGCTTATATACAAGAGGATTCTTACAATGGTAAATATAGGAAAAATCAAGGATGAATGCCGGCAAACCTAATATTCACCATTTTGCAACCTGACTTCTAAGACATCACTAGCAATTTACAAGGATTATTTATCAAAAGTGTCCTGTGTGCAGACCAATACTCAAAGCCTCCTACAGCATCCAGGCATATGGGTTTAGACCTTTAACTTCACAAAATCCTAACACACTAAAAAAAAGATATACTGCACTATAATTCAGAGGCACTAAAGGATATTTTTTTTTAAAAAAACCTCCTGTTTCAAATAAAGTGATCTGTGCTTAAAAGCCTTACAGAAACCATCATATTATAAAAAGAACAGCTTTTATCACATGGTGCTTTCTTCTCTGGAAGGATTTTGAACATGGAGCACTTTACTTGAAACCGATTTTTATTTTTTATTTTATTTTATTTTTTGAAATATGCTTTAGAATCTACAAATTATGGAGCAACACAGATTTTTTCAGTGAATCACAAGAACTTGAAGATGTGTTAACCCCACACAAGTAAAAACCATTTAGAGTTCACAAAATGCAACAATATATGTTTAAACTGACTAACTGTGTCAAAGTGATCCCTTCTTCTGTGTCAAAGTGATTCCCCCCCCCCCCCCCCCCCCCCGTCGTGACAGTAGGAGGACACCTGGAGGCACAGGGAGGCAGTTGTGGCAAAGAGGGGGACACTAGTGGCCCAGGGAGAGGGAGCAGTGGAGGCACAGGGAGGCAGCAGAGGTAAAGAGGGGGACACTAGTGGCCCAGGGAGAGGGAGCAGTGGAGGCGCAGGGTGGCACAGGGAGGCAGTAGAGGTAAAGAGGGGGACACAAGTGGCCCAGGGAGAGGGAGCAGTGGAGGCGCAGGGAGACACAGTGTTATGACCTACATAAAAATGTTAACTTAAAGTGAACCTGAGATGTATACAATCACTATTTTTATACTTACCTGGGGCTTCCTCCAGCCGCATGAGGTGCGTGGGTTCCCTCGCTGCCCTCTCCGGCCGCTCCATTGTCTCCTAATATCCCTGTAGTCTGGCCGCCCATGCTGTTCTGCGCATGCATGGCTTACTCAGCCAGGAGTGATGTGTGCCTGTGCAGTAGCACTGTGCATGTGCAGAATGCTCCTGGGCTTGGGAGCATGGGAGGGGCGCGTGTGCAGCCGTGCCACACATGCGCAGAAACGTACATCTGGCCACAACTGGCCAGATTACCAGGGGATATTAGAAGACAATGGAGCAGCCGAAGAATACAGTGAGGGAGCCCATGGACCTCATGGGGCGGAAGGAAGCCCCAGGTAACTATAAATTTAGCGAGTGTCTTCATCTCAGGTACCCTTTAAGTATAAACCTACAGTACCTATCTGATTTGTTAACTGGGGACAAAGCACTACTTGAAAATTTTGGGTGGCATTTTACTGTCTGTTATGACAAAAATAAAATCGACTGGTATACAGGGTTACAAGTACTCTCTTTACTCATTTAAAGGGGACCTAAAGCATTTGAAAGAAAAAAGCTATTTTAACTTACCTGGGGCTTCTACTGGCCCCCTGCAGCCATCCTGTGCCCGCGCCCTGCCAAACTAATCCTCCTGTCCCCCACTGTGGCTCAGTTTAGTTTCTGTTGACTGATCAGTCAGTGGGCCACTGTGCCTGCGTGGCCCTGGTCGTGCATGTCCTCATTCATGCTCCCATCATAAGAGCATCCTGTGCAGGTGCTGTAAGAGAGAAACCTTGTACTGTACCTGCGCTCTCGCTGACGGGAGCATGAATGAGAACGCACTGCCAGGGCCATGCAGGCGCAGTGCCCCCCTGACTGATCAGTCGACAGAAACAGAACTGAGCCACAGAAAGTTAAACTTGCTTTTTTTAAACGATTTTGGTTCCCTTTAAAACCTCTACCAGTCTGTTGTGTTTTTTCTATATTTAAAAAAGAAAAATATACTCTTTCAGAAACACGCAGTTGTAATAGTAATAGTAATACTGCTAATTGTAGGGGATTTTTAAAGAAGGAAAAAGTAACATAACAGCACATTGAGCCGTGGTGATTAGTTATGGAAGATGAACACTTGCTTTCGGATTCGCAGTTAGCAAGCGTAGAAAATGAAAGAAGTGCTTACTAGAAGTTAACAAATGTTAAATATAACCGTGTAATCTGCTGCATTCTCATTCAGTCTTCAGCTACGAAATCCCAGATCTTTGTTTAAGCTGCAAACAGACTTAAGAAGGGGGAAAAAAAAGAAGAAATGGAGAAAATGGGCTCTGTTTTTAAAAAGCAAGCCCTTTGGTAACGATGATGAACACCGAGCGCATAGACATAACAGCTATCATTTTAATCCTGTCCTCTCGAGCAGAAATAAAAAACAATATCTGAGGGATGCATAAAATTCTACAACCGAGTAGGCAGCAATAGATTGTCGTTTGGAAGCTGGGATTCCTGGGAATATTCCCTGCACTGATTGTGTATGTATTCATTTTCAGAATGTTCATGTATGAACACAGTATTGCTCCGATTCTCCAGCTTTAAAAGTGCACTTAAGTTAAACATGAAATCTCACAATTAAACTAGCCTGTAGGTCTAGTAGGTCTGCTTTCTCAGTGCCCTAACATTTCATGTAATGTATTTACGCACCTTCTGATGCAATTGGTACCTTCTGCACCTGACTGCCCTAATAGGTAAATGGTGTAGCTATGTTATGTCCATCACAACCACCTCTTTTTAGCTTACTCCAGCCATACTAACATGCAGACATGAGAGGTTTCATTGTACTGAATCAGATGAAATGGCCAGCCTATCAGAATGTTAAAGTGGTATGACACTCCGCATCAGGGGTGTTGCTAGGATCCTCAGAGATCCGGGGCACTTTTGGACACTCCAGCCAGAAAATGGGTGTGGCTCAGGGGCGTAGCAATAGGGGGTGCAGAGGTAGCAACCGCATCGGGGCCCTTGGGCCAGAGGGGCCCCATAGGGCTCTCCCTCAACTACAGTATTAGCTCTTTATTGGTCCTGTGCTGATAATATTCATTTCTATAGATGCTTTGAATAGTATTAATCATTAACAAACTGTTCCCCATCCCCTTCTTGCACCTCTGACACTGTGGTTGCGCTTTATTGGTTTTGGAGAACCATATCAATTGCTATGTATAGCATGCTTGGGGGGCCCAATGCAAAATTTGCACCGGGGCCCATAGCTCATTAGCTACGCCACTGGTGTGGCTATACAGCAGAATGTGGGTGTGGTCATAGGTGGATCCAAATTTATATGAACTTAACAGCAGTTTAAGTAGGCCTGCTCAGCAAAATGTTGGATGAAGCCCCCCTCTCCATTAATATGAAAACTAAAAACTGCAGCACATCACACAAATAGGTAGCGTTGCTTAAACATAACTAGGCAGAGTTACCTGGTATCTGTGCTGGCTGGTCTGGCTTTCTGCTGGGCATGCTGCCCTGCCACCAGGTTCTCTGGAAGTTCCCCATAGCATTCCCTGACCTTCTAGTGGACCCCTCCCATGCTCCCATGGGCCTCCCATTGAGGCACCACAACTCGCAGCATGCCTCCATAGAAGAACAACAGCTCCCTGCATGCCTCCATAGAATAACCACAGCTCCCTGCATGCCCCCATTAAGGCATCACCGCAGCCAGCATGGCATAACATCACCCAGTATGCCTACATAGAGGCATCACAGCACCCAGCATAACTCCAATTGATGCACCACAGTTCCCAGCATGCCCGCCGTTAAGGCACCACAGCTGACTCTGCCAGGTGGGCATCCGGGGCACTCTAGAGGGTGCATAGTCAGGTTGTGGATTGGCTACACTCCTGTTCCAGTAATAAAATACATACGAAGTAATATATGCATTGCAGATGTACATTGTTGGCAGTCCAGGAAAAGACTCTTTGTGATTCCATAACGTTATGTGCTCAATGAATGACACTAATAAAGTTGTAGATGAAATAATTCACATTTTTCCCATGTTGCCCCAGAAGGTGCAAAAAATGGCTCTTCCCCACAGGTGCACACATTTTTTTCCTTTTATTTCTTCAAATAGCACATTGTTCCTCACACATGTGGTGGCATTCGCATGATATTTTGATGCCTTTGGCTGATATATTTGCATTCCCCATATTAGAATAAAATACCAGTTCTTTTCTCCTGTTGACTTCAATGATGATTTTCAGCAAACTACAGTAGAACAACACTGACTAGAGTGCCCACACATGAGGTCACCGGATGACAGCAAAAATGGTGCGAAAACTGACATAACAATACTAATACTACACGTTTCTGACATAATTCAGATAGGGTTTTAAAAAGGGCATACATAGCAACTGTTTAGCCAGTCAAAAAAATCATACTACCTGATTTGTGGAGCTAGCCAGATCACGTAGAGTCCCGTACCACTCTTGTATCCTTTTTTTTTTTTTTTGCAGTTTTTGTAGAAAAAAAATGGCCACAACCCCGGGGTCACAATGCTGCAGCTCTTAGCTCTCTGCTCCTCGTCATCAAAGAGCAGAAAGGTGAGAAAGGGGCACTGAGAGGCAGGGAAGGGGCATTCCTAACACCAAAGGGGATGTTATGCAGAAGTGCCTCACCTGCAAAGGACGCCGCTTCCCTTATTAGGCTACTGACAAGCTGCTGTCAGTAGATTCAGGGAAGTGGCGCAGATGAGAGAAGGTGGTGCAGAGAGAGGCACTAAGAGGACACAAGGGCATGTTATGGTACAGGTAACTTGCCTCTGTGTCCCATTTGTCTTGCATACACTTTAAAGCCAGTGGTGGGCCGAAATTTCGCATATGCAAAATTTTACATGCAAATTCACATTTACACATCGTAATTGTAATGTGAAGTTTCAGGGGAAATTGTAATTAATTTTGTATGTAATAGTAATATTTCATAATTACGCTAAAAATGTTGCATAATTTTCGCGCAATTCCATGAAATTTTGTGCCGATTTTGGTGGTGAATAGCAAAGCCCCCATACATGCTATTGCTACCAAAATTTCTACATATGTTAAGGACAATATTGGGTACAAGTCAAAAAATAATTTTTCAAAAAGACATTGTAGTTTTTGAGAAACTCATTTTTAAATATGCAAAGAAAATGTTTTTTAAACTGTCATTTTTTAGTTTTTCTTTGCATTTTTAAAATCAATTTTCTCAAAAACTATAAAGTCTTTTTGGAAAATTATTTTTTTTGACTTGTACCCACTATTCTCCTTAACATACTGTATATATTGGTGTCACTACCATGTATGGGGGCTTTGCTATTCACTGCCAAAATCGTCCCAAAATAACGCAAGAATTACTAAAAATTTTAGGCGAAATTACGAATCACAAGGAGATCAATTGCATTTACAAATTGTAATTACATATAACTTTAACCACTTAAACCCAACTGGACGAACATTCTCGTCCAGTTGGGCTGCGCGCACTCCCGCGGGCCGCATGTGCTCCCGTGAGGGCTCCTGTGCGCACTCCCGCCACCGGCCGTTAGCCCAGCGATCAATGAAAGGGATTATAGATCCCATTCATTGATCAAAGCCCCCCGCAGAAAAGCCGACAGCGTCTCATCAGACACTGCGGTTTTTCTGAGTTCAAAAAGTTCCCCTTCTTCATTCTTCTTCCTGGGAGCGAGATCGATCACTCCCAGGACTTTTTGACTGTGGACATCTTGTGGCCAAATAGTAAAATTACACCCATATCCACTTTTTATTAAATAAATACATTTTTTTAACATTTAAAATTAGCTGTTTACCTCCCTCATCAAAAAATACCCAAATAAAATGTTTCATAAAAAATAAAATAAAAAATTACAATAATAAAAAAAACATAAATAGTTACCTAAGGGTCTGAACTTTTTAAATATGCATGTCAAAGGAGTATATTCATATAATTTTTTAAATTATGGGCTTGTAAATAGTGATGGATGCAATGTGAAAAAATGCACCTTTATTTCCAAATAAAATATCGGCGCCATACATTGTGATAGGGACATAATTTAAATGGTGTAATAAGCGGGACAAATGGGCAAATAAAATACATGGGTTTTAACTATGGTAGCATGTATTAATTTCAAACTATAATGGCCAAAAGCTGAGAAATAATGATTTTTTTTCCATTTATTTCTCAATATTCCTGTTAAAATGTATTTATAATAAATTAATTCTCAGCAAAATGTATCACCCAAAGAAAGTCTAATTGGTGGAGGAAAAAACAAGCTATAGACCAATTCATTGTGATGAGTAGTGATAAAGTTATTGGCAAATGAATGGGAGGTGAAAGTTGCTCAAATGCAAAAAATAAACAACCCTTCGGGCTTAAGTGGTTGAATGCAAAAATGTACGTGAAATTTTGCGCAGTCGTAAATTAGCTAATTCTGATCATCCCTGTTTGAAGCGTGTGTACCTTTTGAGGGTCCTTCCATTGGTATATATATGCTAGTAGGTAATTCATCTGATCTTACTTTTAATAAGGGGTATTTGTTAAACCCCAGCTTTCTTAAAGGGGCACATTTTGTACAATTTTGAGAAACATTGCACTAGAGGCTACTCAGCTAATCATGTAATGGATCAGCAGCAAGTTCTCATAAAATAAACTGCTGTCAGGTTTGCTTTAAAGAGGAACTGTAACCAAGGATTGAACTTAATCCCAATCAGTAGCTGATACCCCCTTTCCCACAAGAAATCTTGGCCATTGTGCGAATAGATCATCAGGGGTGTCTGTATGGCTGATGATGTGGTGAAACCCCTCCCACAGTGTGATGTCAGGACCTAGGCCCTGATAGTTTCCTATCTGTTAGCCTTGTTGCGTTGTGGGAAATAACAGCTGTTTTTAACTTCCAAGAAACCAGTATCCCCCTCTGTGCATATGTACCATATAACTATACAAAAAAGTTTTATTCATGTCTGCCAGTAGTAAAGATGATGACGTGCAGACTGATTGTGGATGAAAAAAATTGAACAAATTACATGGTAAATATCAATCATTTCTTGATCTCTCTACTATTATTTAATTTCTCACTTTGCAATGTATTGATTTATGTTTTCCCCTTTTTGCTGGAGTTCTTCTTTAGGGCAGCTGCTGACATACATTCTATGGACAATATACATATATATACATTTTTGTACAGCTACACTTAATATCGTAAATTTTCTCTGGCATATTTCTATGAAATCTTGATCTCCATTTCCCTGGGTACCGTCAGCATGATTATTTCCATCCTGTGTGAATATATACAGTTACCGGAAAGACAGGTAGGGAGGCAGCTGCCTGTTTGTTCTGTTATTCTATTACTTGTCTGTTTAATCCTCCACAGTGTTCTCAAACCAGCATCGGAATTCTCTGAAGAACATTGCAGGGGAAAAAAAATACTAAGTACTGGCAGAACCCAATACCCCATGGACTGCATTACTGAACACACAACTCTGTGAAGGGACCAATCAGTGTCTGGTTCCTGGGAGGATGTGGGGGGAGGAGGGGGATGATGGGTGATGCTGTATTGGAACGAATGTTTAATAATTGATATTGTGGAAAGAATAGATGCATTGTTAACAGAGTTATGCTATGAATTCTCTGGGGACTTTGCTGTAAAATATATCCTAATATTTTTGCAGCCACAAAACATGTTCCGTCTGGCTTAGATGGAAGCCATGGCGGGGTAAGGAATATCATTCTTACAAGGCTTGCTTCATCTCACTTGTTTCAGACGTCTGGAACTGTCATTCACTTGTCATTTTCCAACATGTCAACAACAGGTGCCGGACCAGTCTGTCAGTGGAGCGGCTTCGGCTGCCCATGAAGAGGCAACAGTTACAGGCTCTGATTCATAGACAGGGCGGAATCCAGCTGACATTCATTACTGTGGAATACTATTCCACCTACTCTACTATTGTAACCTCCCAGATAGACATTCGCAGCACGTACATCCGAACTCCATTACATTATTAATAAAGTACACAAAGTATTCCTCAGTGAAGAGCAGATTGTCCATAGAATGCTCAAAAGAGGAATTCCGATCTCAAGAAGCACCTTACTGTAGTATCTAATAGATATTTGAGTGTATCTGGAGTGGATTTTTTAAGTTAAGACAACAGGTTTTTTGAATTAATCTTTTTAACTTTTTGCAGAATTATAATCTCAAGAATCAATGAACTGTTAAACTTAAACCACCACAATTTAACTTGCATCTGTCAGGTTAATCTTTCCAGTTCCTGTGCCATTTGTCATGTGGCTGCAGAAGGCTGGTAACTGCTTATTAAAGGATACCCGGGGTGACATGTGACATGATGAGATAATGTGTATGTACAGTGCCAAGCACACAAATAACTAGGCTGTGTTCCTTTTTTTTCTTTCTCTGCCTGAAAGAGTTAAATCCAATTATAGAAAAAACATGGGTTACCAGCCGCCTTGGTATACAAAGTGTCAAAATTTATTAATCAAAAAAAGGGAAACACATTAAAATCACCAAAAATGCACATGTGAAAAGGGCACTTGTGGTTCAAGGTTTAAAATTGCAAAGGCAAAAAGGCTATATAGCTATCAATTCAGCGAGATATAATGAGTTTCAAATGAAATATTGTACATGAATGGTTTCACACATGCATATAAATATTACACGTGGATGATCTCAACTTGCACACTTCATTCATCCCGCGCATACATACTGGTGCCTTGTATGTCAACGCTATGTTTTTTAGCGGGGGCCCCCCTTAAAACGTGTCTCCAGAACAACTGTACTCCAGGAATAGGCCACTGATGATAGAGCTTAATTCATAACCCCATTCATGGTTGTAGCAACTGGGGCTAATAGGCCAAATCTCGGGGGAAATCACAGTACATGTATCTCTGTAGGTAACAAAGGGTGGGTCTCACCAAGTGCGAATGCTGGCATCTCATAAACTTCTCCAATGCATAGCAAGCAACTTCGTTATGGTGCTTTGATGGAAGCAGCTTGGGAAGGTGTGGGGCCGTCCTCTACATCTGTTTACCCCGACAAACAGTTCATCTTACTCTGGACACAGTAAACAGCTTTCGTCCGGAGGGGCTGATGACGGGGGAAGACCGGCCGCACATGGGACGCCAGGCTCACCAGCGCGCGGGAGCGTGACTGAAACTTCGAGCTGTGTAGCTCCGCCCACCGACGTTTCGCGTCAGGTGTGACGCTTCATCAGGGTGTGGCCTTAGCGCATTGCTGTGCACTTAAAAACAGTCTGAAGGCCCGCCTCCTTTCCAAACTCACAGCAAACATAGCGTTCCGTAAGCGGCTGGATGGGCGGCCAATTGTATACAAGTGTATCAGTCCATGGTGAATGCTTGCACAGGGCGAGTGTGTTAAATCATTGAAGGGATCAGTGAGATCTTCGTTACCTCACAGTGGAAGGGGCGGCAGGTTAATAAATGCCACAAAAACGTCATATCAAAGCGGGATATTCAACCACACGGAACTCCGCATCAGGTAACAATGCACTAAACTGTCCACAGTAAAGCTATAGGAAGGGGAGATCAATACATTCCTTATTGTCTTGTACTGTTTTTACAGACTCTTCATTGCCTCAAAGTAGAAGGAAGGACGAGCCAATAAATACCACCAAGGCGTCGTATGAACGCGGATATTCAGCCATACGGAATTCCGTATCGCATAACAGTGCATTAAGCCGTCCACAATGAGGCTATAGGAGGTAGAGTTCACTTCATTCTTATTATCCTGTACTATTTTTGCAAGGCACCCTCATAATATGGCACCTATCATTCACTGCGGGTTCACCCATATCCCAGACAGTCAATCATACCGACGGATCCGCAGAAAAGGAGTCAAATCCAATTCTGCATTTAAACCCAATGGTACTACGGTTTTTAATTTGAAGATCCAGGATGCTTCCTTGCAGTATAGTAATTCGTCAAAATCTCCTCTCCTGGTAGATACCTTCAATTTGTATATACCTTTAACTAGAGTACCTGTCAAATTATTTCCATGGCACTCCCTATAATGGTCATATATACCCCCAGGGGATTTACCTCCCCTAATTTTACCAAAATGTTCCAATACCCGTTCTTTCATGGCCCTCTTCGTTTTGCCGATGTACTTGAGCCCGCACGGGCACTGTATCATATACACAACGCGTGTCGTATTACAATTAATGAATGCTCTAATATCATATTCAACATCACCCGTGCTGTTCTCAAACACACCGGTACGTTCAATAAAGGGACAAAGTTTACACTTACTACACTTATATGACCCATTAGGTGCACCTTTTTGCAACCAAGTGTCACTGTTCACATTAAACTCGCTTCGGACCAATTTGTCCTTTAAATTAGGTGCTCTTTTTGCAGTAAGGAGTGGGCGGGGGCCAACCACCTTCGCTATCTCATCTGAGGCCGTCAATATTGGCCAAAAGGTAGACAGCAACCCCCGCAAATCCTCCCAATGGGTACCATAACTAGTCACGAGCCGCATATGTCCCCCTCCCTCCACACCGGACCTCCCGCCGCGAGCAGCCAGAAGGTCCCTTCTGTCCAGGTTCCATGCCCTTTTCAACGCATTCCGCAAAACTGAGTGCGTATACCCCCGTTCACGGAATCGTTCATACATGCTTCTGGACTCACGTCGAAAGTCATTCTCATCTGAACAGTTCCTCCGTAAACGGAGGAACTGTCCATAGGGAATACCTCTCTTCAAGGAGGGTGGATGATGGCTGGAGGCATGGAGGAGCGTATTCCCGGCTGTAGGTTTCCGGAAGGATGCAGAAGCCACCCTATTTCCCTCAACCCTAAGGCGCAGATCCAAAAAGGAGATCTCACTACCATATGTGTATGTAAGTTTGATATTGCGTTCATTAGAGTTGAGGGCAATGATGAACGATTCCAATTCGTCCACACTCCCACTCCATGCCACCAAGACGTCATCTATGTACCGAATCCATAGGGCGACGTGCGCTCCGAAATCCGGGTTGGGGAACACATCTCTCCGTTCCCACAATCCCAGATGTAGACACGCATACGCAGGAGCGCACGCCGCCCCCATGGACGTGCCACGTACCTGACGAAAATATTTTCCACAAAAGCTGAAACAATTTTGGGTGAGGATTAATTGCATACAATCGACGAGAAATTCATTATGGGCCCCCGCGGCGGGATATCTCTCGCGGAGGAAGAAGGACATTGCCCGGAGCCCATCCTCATGCGGAATCGAGGTGTATAAAGATTCCACATCGATGCCTACAAGGATGGACCCCGGGGGCAGCTCGAGACCAGAGAGGACACCAGTGATAAAGGGGGAAATATTGTGGTTCTTGATGAGGATATGTATGTTAATGAGATAGAAAGACAACTTGGTGATAAAAGTACATATTCATCTCTGCGTGAAAATCCCTTTCCATATATAAAAGACAAAATTAATGATCTACTTGATGATGGCCTTTTTCATAATCACATCTCCAGAACTGAATGGGAATATTTAAAGGTTGATACATATAATATTCCTACTATATATGTTCTACCGAAATTGCATAAGTCACTTTCCAATCCCCCAGGAAGACCCATTATTTCGTCTGTTGGTAGTCCCACCCAAAGAATAGGACAGTTTATAGATAAAAAGTTAAGTCCACTGGTGCGATCTCTGCCATCTTACGTTCAGGATACCCGCGATGTTCTGGGTGTCCTCTCTGGTCTCGAGCTGCCCCCGGGGTCCATCCTTGTAGGCATCGATGTGGAATCTTTATACACCTCGATTCCGCATGAGGATGGGCTCCGGGCAATGTCCTTCTTCCTCCGCGAGAGATATCCCGCCGCGGGGGCCCATAATGAATTTCTCGTCGATTGTATGCAATTAATCCTCACCCAAAATTGTTTCAGCTTTTGTGGAAAATATTTTCGTCAGGTACGTGGCACGTCCATGGGGGCGGCGTGCGCTCCTGCGTATGCGTGTCTACATCTGGGATTGTGGGAACGGAGAGATGTGTTCCCCAACCCGGATTTCGGAGCGCACGTCGCCCTATGGATTCGGTACATAGATGACGTCTTGGTGGCATGGAGTGGGAGTGTGGACGAATTGGAATCGTTCATCATTGCCCTCAACTCTAATGAACGCAATATCAAACTTACATACACATATGGTAGTGAGATCTCCTTTTTGGATCTGCGCCTTAGGGTTGAGGGAAATAGGGTGGCTTCTGCATCCTTCCGGAAACCTACAGCCGGGAATACGCTCCTCCATGCCTCCAGCCATCATCCACCCTCCTTGAAGAGAGGTATTCCCTATGGACAGTTCCTCCGTTTACGGAGGAACTGTTCAGATGAGAATGACTTTCGACGTGAGTCCAGAAGCATGTATGAACGATTCCGTGAACGGGGGTATACGCACTCAGTTTTGCGGAATGCGTTGAAAAGGGCATGGAACCTGGACAGAAGGGACCTTCTGGCTGCTCGCGGCGGGAGGTCCGGTGTGGAGGGAGGGGGACATATGCGGCTCGTGACTAGTTATGGTACCCATTGGGAGGATTTGCGGGGGTTGCTGTCTACCTTTTGGCCAATATTGACGGCCTCAGATGAGATAGCGAAGGTGGTTGGCCCCCGCCCACTCCTTACTGCAAAAAGAGCACCTAATTTAAAGGACAAATTGGTCCGAAGCGAGTTTAATGTGAACAGTGACACTTGGTTGCAAAAAGGTGCACCTAATGGGTCATATAAGTGTAGTAAGTGTAAACTTTGTCCCTTTATTGAACGTACCGGTGTGTTTGAGAACAGCACGGGTGATGTTGAATATGATATTAGAGCATTCATTAATTGTAATACGACACGCGTTGTGTATATGATACAGTGCCCGTGCGGGCTCAAGTACATCGGCAAAACGAAGAGGGCCATGAAAGAACGGGTATTGGAACATTTTGGTAAAATTAGGGGAGGTAAATCCCCTGGGGGTATATATGACCATTATAGGGAGTGCCATGGAAATAATTTGACAGGTACTCTAGTTAAAGGTATATACAAATTGAAGGTATCTACCAGGAGAGGAGATTTTGACGAATTACTATACTGCAAGGAAGCATCCTGGATCTTCAAATTAAAAACCGTAGTACCATTGGGTTTAAATGCAGAATTGGATTTGACTCCTTTTCTGCGGATCCGTCGGTATGATTGACTGTCTGGGATATGGGTGAACCCGCAGTGAATGATAGGTGCCATATTATGAGGGTGCCTTGCAAAAATAGTACAGGATAATAAGAATGAAGTGAACTCTACCTCCTATAGCCTCATTGTGGACGGCTTAATGCACTGTTATGCGATACGGAATTCCGTATGGCTGAATATCCGCGTTCATACGACGCCTTGGTGGTATTTATTGGCTCGTCCTTCCTTCTACTTTGAGGCAATGAAGAGTCTGTAAAAACAGTACAAGACAATAAGGAATGTATTGATCTCCCCTTCCTATAGCTTTACTGTGGACAGTTTAGTGCATTGTTACCTGATGCGGAGTTCCGTGTGGTTGAATATCCCGCTTTGATATGACGTTTTTGTGGCATTTATTAACCTGCCGCCCCTTCCACTGTGAGGTAACGAAGATCTCACTGATCCCTTCAATGATTTAACACACTCGCCCTGTGCAAGCATTCACCATGGACTGATACACTTGTATACAATTGGCCGCCCATCCAGCCGCTTACGGAACGCTATGTTTGCTGTGAGTTTGGAAAGGAGGCGGGCCTTCAGACTGTTTTTAAGTGCACAGCAATGCGCTAAGGCCACACCCTGATGAAGCGTCACACCTGACGCGAAACGTCGGTGGGCGGAGCTACACAGCTCGAAGTTTCAGTCACGCTCCCGCGCGCTGGTGAGCCTGGCGTCCCATGTGCGGCCGGTCTTCCCCCGTCATCAGCCCCTCCGGACGAAAGCTGTTTACTGTGTCCAGAGTAAGATGAACTGTTTGTCGGGGTAAACAGATGTAGAGGACGGCCCCACACCTTCCCAAGCTGCTTCCATCAAAGCACCATAACGAAGTTGCTTGCTATGCATTGGAGAAGTTTATGAGATGCCAGCATTCGCACTTGGTGAGACCCACCCTTTGTTACCTACAGAGATACATGTACTGTGATTTCCCCCGAGATTTGGCCTATTAGCCCCAGTTGCTACAACCATGAATGGGGTTATGAATTAAGCTCTATCATCAGTGGCCTATTCCTGGAGTACAGTTGTTCTGGAGACACGTTTTAAGGGGGGCCCCCGCTAAAAAACATAGCGTTGACATACAAGGCACCAGTATGTATGCGCGGGATGAATGAAGTGTGCAAGTTGAGATCATCCACGTGTAATATTTATATGCATGTGTGAAACCATTCATGTACAATATTTCATTTGAAACTCATTATATCTCGCTGAATTGATAGCTATATAGCCTTTTTGCCTTTGCAATTTTAAACCTTGAACCACAAGTGCCCTTTTCACATGTGCATTTTTGGTGATTTTAATGTGTTTCCCTTTTTTTGATTAATAAATTTTGACACTTTGTATACCAAGGCGGCTGGTAACCCATGTTTTTTCTATAATTGGATTGCGCTGTTTTGGGGTTGGCCCCGCCCACTATCCCGTAGGGCTAGGTGGACAAGTGTCTGGGGAATGCTTGTTTGCCTCTGTTTTCTATATGTAGTTGTTCACATTATTGGGTTTTTGTTAAACCATTGGCAAAACGCCTTATTTTGGCGAAATCTCTAACGCATGTGGAAGTGTGCACAAGTAAAGGTTCTTTAACTTTTAAACTTTTGTCTGATAGCAGGGTCAGATTCCTGGTTTTGTGTGTTAGAGTAACATTCTATTATGAACATGGCGTACTTAATATCTAATGAAATTGAAGGTGAAATCGAGACTACTTTTACATCCCTCCCAGTGGAGGAGAGAGAAGATGTATCGCAGTTGAAGGAATTATTTTTTAATCATAAATCATTATTGACTCGTCAGTTAAAACGCAAATGGAACACATCCCTTCTAGAATCATATGCAAAAGCTGGTGTAATCCCAGATGGGCTTTTGGAACGCATTATTCCGGCCACTAATCTTTTGACTCCCAGATTTATTGATAAATGGAAGAAAAGCGCGTTAGATAGAGGAATTGAAATATTAAGGATGATGGCAGAAGAAGAGAGAGAACAGCTAAAAGAGGTGACAGAGGAGGTTATGGGTAGTGCAGCCGCACTTGAAGTTTTTAGCACACATGGCCAGTTTTCCTCCTTTAATGACAGCTTGAGGAAGCAGATTGAACAAATGCAGGCTGCCATTAAAAAACAGAAGCAGCAAAAATTCCAAAGGGATCTAGCACGATGGAATCTAGATGAGGCCCTTAATCCGGTTAAGAGAATGGACAGGAAGAGAAATAGACGACGAAGGAGAACAGGGTCAGAGGGACAAGTTAGTACAGAGGCCTCAAGTTTTGATACAGATGTGTCAGAAGGATCAGGAACTAGTAGCAGGAAATCTGTCACTTTTTTAGACCAAAACAGAGTGGGCAGACAGAGAAACAAAGGAAGACGAGGGGGAAGAGGAGGAGGGAAAGGAGAGAGCAGCAGAGAAAGATACAGGATGAGGAAGGAGCGACAAAGGGAAATGGAAGAAATGGAACAGGTCCAGATAGAATTAGGGAAAGAAATGGACAGGCGCCTAACAAGGAGCGAGACAGCCAAGAAGGTGGTGCTGTAGATAATTCTGGGAGCCAAAATGTGGTCAATTTATCAACATTTGGGTTAAAAGATAAGCATATTTCCCTCCTTAATAAGGGACTGTCCTTTTCACCAGCAACTTCAGGAGATGTATTTGAAATTTATAAAGATATATATTTATTCTTAAGAAAGGTGCTACTTAGAGTCACATATGGTGACTCTAAACCCTTAGATCAACAGGGCCCGGAGAATTATGTAAGTTTGTCAGTAAGTGAGAGGGAGACTCTATCGGCATTAGAGGCCCTTTTTGATGAAAATGTTTCTGAGGTGTCATCTGCCGATGAAGGGGTACCTCCAGTTGTGATGGATATAGAGGAACCTGGTTACATGAGACCTCCATCTTCAGGACTACATGTTAAGTCCAGTTATATGCCTCCCCTATCCCAGAATAAATACATCAAAGTGTTCTTAGATACGATAGAAAAAGAGCTGTGGAAGTTACGTTTGTCCCCAGCCTTTGATGATAGAAATCTAAGTAAAGAGGAAGTTGAGGCACTAAAAGAATTAACGGTAGCATCCAAAATAGTAATAAAATCCAGTGATAAAGGGGGAAATATTGTGGTTCTTGATGAGGATATGTATGTTAATGAGATAGAAAGACAACTTGGTGATAAAAGTACATATTCATCTCTGCGTGAAAATCCCTTTCCATATATAAAAGACAAAATTAATGATCTACTTGATGATGGCCTTTTTCATAATCACATCTCCAGAACTGAATGGGAATATTTAAAGGTTGATACATATAATATTCCTACTATATATGTTCTACCGAAATTGCATAAGTCACTTTCCAATCCCCCAGGAAGACCCATTATTTCGTCTGTTGGTAGTCCCACCCAAAGAATAGGACAGTTTATAGATAAAAAGTTAAGTCCACTGGTGCGATCTCTGCCATCTTACGTTCAGGATACCCGCGATGTTCTGGGTGTCCTCTCTGGTCTCGAGCTGCCCCCGGGGTCCATCCTTGTAGGCATCGATGTGGAATCTTTATACACCTCGATTCCGCATGAGGATGGGCTCCGGGCAATGTCCTTCTTCCTCCGCGAGAGATATCCCGCCGCGGGGGCCCATAATGAATTTCTCGTCGATTGTATGCAATTAATCCTCACCCAAAATTGTTTCAGCTTTTGTGGAAAATATTTTCGTCAGGTACGTGGCACGTCCATGGGGGCGGCGTGCGCTCCTGCGTATGCGTGTCTACATCTGGGATTGTGGGAACGGAGAGATGTGTTCCCCAACCCGGATTTCGGAGCGCACGTCGCCCTATGGATTCGGTACATAGATGACGTCTTGGTGGCATGGAGTGGGAGTGTGGACGAATTGGAATCGTTCATCATTGCCCTCAACTCTAATGAACGCAATATCAAACTTACATACACATATGGTAGTGAGATCTCCTTTTTGGATCTGCGCCTTAGGGTTGAGGGAAATAGGGTGGCTTCTGCATCCTTCCGGAAACCTACAGCCGGGAATACGCTCCTCCATGCCTCCAGCCATCATCCACCCTCCTTGAAGAGAGGTATTCCCTATGGACAGTTCCTCCGTTTACGGAGGAACTGTTCAGATGAGAATGACTTTCGACGTGAGTCCAGAAGCATGTATGAACGATTCCGTGAACGGGGGTATACGCACTCAGTTTTGCGGAATGCGTTGAAAAGGGCATGGAACCTGGACAGAAGGGACCTTCTGGCTGCTCGCGGCGGGAGGTCCGGTGTGGAGGGAGGGGGACATATGCGGCTCGTGACTAGTTATGGTACCCATTGGGAGGATTTGCGGGGGTTGCTGTCTACCTTTTGGCCAATATTGACGGCCTCAGATGAGATAGCGAAGGTGGTTGGCCCCCGCCCACTCCTTACTGCAAAAAGAGCACCTAATTTAAAGGACAAATTGGTCCGAAGCGAGTTTAATGTGAACAGTGACACTTGGTTGCAAAAAGGTGCACCTAATGGGTCATATAAGTGTAGTAAGTGTAAACTTTGTCCCTTTATTGAACGTACCGGTGTGTTTGAGAACAGCACGGGTGATGTTGAATATGATATTAGAGCATTCATTAATTGTAATACGACACGCGTTGTGTATATGATACAGTGCCCGTGCGGGCTCAAGTACATCGGCAAAACGAAGAGGGCCATGAAAGAACGGGTATTGGAACATTTTGGTAAAATTAGGGGAGGTAAATCCCCTGGGGGTATATATGACCATTATAGGGAGTGCCATGGAAATAATTTGACAGGTACTCTAGTTAAAGGTATATACAAATTGAAGGTATCTACCAGGAGAGGAGATTTTGACGAATTACTATACTGCAAGGAAGCATCCTGGATCTTCAAATTAAAAACCGTAGTACCATTGGGTCTAAATGCAGAATTGGATTTGACTCCTTTTCTGCGGATCCGTCGGTATGATTGACTGTCTGGGATATGGGTGAACCCGCAGTGAATGATAGGTGCCATATTATGAGGGTGCCTTGCAAAAATAGTACAGGATAATAAGAATGAAGTGAACTCTACCTCCTATAGCCTCATTGTGGACGGCTTAATGCACTGTTATGCGATACGGAATTCCGTATGGCTGAATATCCGCGTTCATACGACGCCTTGGTGGTATTTATTGGCTCGTCCTTCCTTCTACTTTGAGGCAATGAAGAGTCTGTAAAAACAGTACAAGACAATAAGGAATGTATTGATCTCCCCTTCCTATAGCTTTACTGTGGACAGTTTAGTGCATTGTTACCTGATGCGGAGTTCCGTGTGGTTGAATATCCCGCTTTGATATGACGTTTTTGTGGCATTTATTAACCTGCCGCCCCTTCCACTGTGAGGTAACGAAGATCTCACTGATCCCTTCAATGATTTAACACACTCGCCCTGTGCAAGCATTCACCATGGACTGATACACTTGTATACAATTGGCCGCCCATCCAGCCGCTTACGGAACGCTATGTTTGCTGTGAGTTTGGAAAGGAGGCGGGCCTTCAGACTGTTTTTAAGTGCACAGCAATGCGCTAAGGCCACACCCTGATGAAGCGTCACACCTGACGCGAAACGTCGGTGGGCGGAGCTACACAGCTCGAAGTTTCAGTCACGCTCCCGCGCGCTGGTGAGCCTGGCGTCCCATGTGCGGCCGGTCTTCCCCCGTCATCAGCCCCTCCGGACGAAAGCTGTTTACTGTGTCCAGAGTAAGATGAACTGTTTGTCGGGGTAAACAGATGTAGAGGACGGCCCCACACCTTCCCAAGCTGCTTCCATCAAAGCACCATAACGAAGTTGCTTGCTATGCATTGGAGAAGTTTATGAGATGCCAGCATTCGCACTTGGTGAGACCCACCCTTTGTTACCTACAGAGATACATGTACTGTGATTTCCCCCGAGATTTGGCCTATTAGCCCCAGTTGCTACAACCATGAATGGGGTTATGAATTAAGCTCTATCATCAGTGGCCTATTCCTGGAGTACAGTTGTTCTGGAGACACGTTTTAAGGGGGGCCCCCGCTAAAAAACATAGCGTTGACATACAAGGCACCAGTATGTATGCGCGGGATGAATGAAGTGTGCAAGTTGAGATCATCCACGTGTAATATTTATATGCATGTGTGAAACCATTCATGTACAATATTTCATTTGAAACTCATTATATCTCGCTGAATTGATAGCTATATAGCCTTTTTGCCTTTGCAATTTTAAACCTTGAACCACAAGTGCCCTTTTCACATGTGCATTTTTGGTGATTTTAATGTGTTTCCCTTTTTTTGATTAATAAATTTTGACACTTTGTATACCAAGGCGGCTGGTAACCCATGTTTTTTCTATAATTGGATTGCGCTGTTTTGGGGTTGGCCCCGCCCACTATCCCGTAGGGCTAGGTGGACAAGTGTCTGGGGAATGCTTGTTTGCCTCTGTTTTCTATATGTAGTTGAAAGAGTTAAATATCAGGTATGTAAGTGGCTGACTTAGTCCGGACTCAGACAGGAAGTGACTACAGTGTGACCCTTACTGATAAGAAATTCCAACTATAAAACACTTTCCTTCCTAGCAGAAAGTGGCTTCGAGAGCAGGAAAGAGATAAAAAGGGTCAATAGTTCATAGATTTTAGCTCTGGCATAAGTAATCAATGTGTCATTGAGCAAAAACAATAAAACAGTTACAATTTAAAAAGTAGATTTAAACATAAAATTAAACCGTTGAAAATCTTAAAAAGTCATTTTTAGGAGAAGGAAGATAGATGCAATTGTTTATTTCATTCGTTTATTTTCGCCTCGGGTATCCTTTAAGCAGCATTGACATGGCGCTCTCTATCCCCAATACCTCCAGCTCATAACTAAGGAGAGTGATGCTACTAAAACAAAGGGATTAAAAACTTATAGAAAAAATATAATTTTTTTTTAACAATATTCATTTATTCATTGCCCATTGTAAAACTTTCCTCTCTCTGATTTACTTTTTCTGAAATTTATCACAGACGGCAACATCTTTAGTACTGGCAGATGATCTCTGTGGAATGCTTGTTTACTGGCTGGTTTCACAGTGGGACGTTAAAGTCCCACGTTACAGCAGCCAGTAACGCAGCCTAACTCACAGCACTGTAAAATCAATATGCTGTTCACAGTGCACACGTTGAGTTACATAGTAACGCAGCACGTTTAAACAAAGTGCTGCATGCTGTACGTTATACTGGGCTAAGCAGCGTTAGACTGCTTGCACATGCTCAGTAATGTTGGAGGAGGAAGTCTCCCCTCCTCCTCCGCGGCCAGCCACATGGCTAATTAATATTCACTGCACCGTGGTGACTCGTGGTGGGACTGTAGAGTTGTCCGGATCATGAACGAATCGTTCATTTGATCCGGATCTTTTTTGTGAGTCGAATCATCTGGATCATCACAATGAAAGAATCGGTTCACAGTGGATGTCTGTCCGGAAGAAACAGGAACATACAGAATGTACAGTGCAGGGAAAGTCCTGTCCTGCTAGTCATTTCACCTAGTCTGCTTCCCTAGTAAAATGATTCAAATGATTCGGTTCAAAGATCCGTATCTTTTCAATGATCCGATTCAAATGATCCAAATCCTTAAAAAGATCCGGACTTATTATCACTAACCTGGAGCTGCTGCTTTGAGAGCTGCATAAGGGCCTGTACACACTGCTGCGCTTTTAAAATCGCATGCGATTTTTAAATCGCAAGCCTTCATGAGAATAGGAAAAGCGCATCGCAGCAGTGTGTACAGGTCTTTGCGATTTTCATTATTTTTCAAAAGACCTTGCGATTAAAAAGCACATGCGATTTGAAAAGCGCATCGCAAGCGCAGCAGTGTGTACAGGCCCTAACGCAGCTCAATCTGACGTCCAACTTCAACACCACCATGCGTTGCATTAGGGGCACGTTATGCGACCATAACGTCCCCTAAAACGTAACGTCTTGGTGGGAAAGTAGCCTAAATCTCTGGTCTCTGGTCTCCCACTGGCCCTTATTCAGTTCACCTTTTTCCTGAGAAGATTTTTTTTATTTTCTGTTTGTAATAACATTTCAGCACTCTGCAATTGAAAAAGTACCAAAACGTAGGTGGAAAAGCACTGTCAAAATGATTTAGAGCATTTCCTTGCTCACTTTGAAGGCATGTTATTGGTAAGATGTGAAAATATCACTTGGAGGAGAAAACTAAGGAAAATGTGTGAATTGAATAAAGGCAGTTGTGTCTGAAATAAAATAAATAAAATGTTTCCTTAATTGATTACATGAAAAAGGCTGTTACTTTTCGGATCAAAAATATACAGTTAGGTGCATAAATATTCATAAATATTTGGACAGAGACAACTTTTTTCCTTTAACCTCTGCATCATCCCCACAGCATTTACACTTCACTATTTTAATTGTATATCTTTTCCCACACTTTCTTGCAAGTTATTTATTTCTAACTTCAGAATAAAATTGACAGTGCATGATTTTACCCTTGCCAGTGAGGTAAAAGCACTTCAATATCTTCACTGAAAATCAATCCAGACAACATACAATAAGCTCATGCATATTGGGCAGTGTCACCCCTTAGTCATAGCTTAAAGAGACTCTGAAGCCTCGCTAAAATCATTTTTTTATTTTAAAAACCTCTTAAGCATGTTTGCCCAACCTAAAACGCTGGCTGAAAACTAAATGAATCACCCCAAACTCCCTGAAGCTAATTGCGGGGTTCCTTCCGTGAGAGGCAGAGCTTTAGGCTGCAGCTCTGCCTCTACACACGTCCATCTGCAGCGGATGTCTGCCTCTCCCCGCCCCTCTCAGTCTTCTTTCACTAAGAGGGGCGGGGGAGAGGCGGAGATACGCACGGATTGACGCGCATGGAGACAGAGCTGCAGCTGAAAGCTCTGCCTCCTTATGGCAACAAAATCCACGACCAAGAAAGTCGTGGATTTTGCCAGGGGTGTATGGGGTGATTAATTTCGTTTTCAGCCGTGGGGATGCAGCGTTTTAGGTTGAGCAAACATGCTTAAGAGGTTTTTAAAATAAAAACATGATTTTAGCAAGGCTTCAGAGTCTCTTTAACATCACTATCAGGTGTATTCACAAAATAGTGGGAGATGCCCCCCCCCCCCCCGCCAGGTGTCTAACCACAACTTAAAGGAGAACTCTCCCTATCACATAAATAGCACTCCACGATATATTCAAAAGTTTTCTTCAAACATAGAAACCACACTGATACAATAGTTTGCCAAAGCAAAATAAATTGCTTCACCACAGACGAAACTTTGGTTGCTAACCACGGCTTATCATTATGGTGTTCCGCTACCTGCTGGTGCAATGGGCAGCAGCAAGTGGTGCAACCAATGTACTGAAAGTAACATAGTGCACAAGAAATGGGCTAGAGAGGGTCAGGCGGCCAGTGCGAGGGGTTGATTTCAGGGTTGCTCGTAAACTACGCCAGTACGAATCTACGCGTCGTAGTCCGCAACTACGTATCGTAGTTCATAGACAAAGTTTAAAAACATCGCATACGTATTTCCGCGTAGTTGTAGTACCGCCATTCGAAGCTTCGCGCGCTACGCGTAGTTGACGTATGTATTGCGAAGTCAATTACGCGTGCGGTAACTGTGTCTATAGGGATCGTTGCACATACACAAAAATATGATTGCCCTTCTATACGTATACAATTCCGCATTGGAAGGTGGAATGTACGCATATATTCAGGGACGTTACTTGGGCAGTGCGGGCAGGGTGACCGCACTGGGCGCAGACCAGCAAGTAAATGAAAGGGGGTGCAGGCAGAAGGACATTACCGCTAGGGAGCTGGTGACGCGCGGTGCAGCCAAATGGAAGAAGAAAGAAGATTACCTGCGCAATCACCTTTCTTGACTCCTCCTAGGCTGCCTGCGTCAGACTTCAAGTCGTCATCACGTCACCACCGCGTGATGACACCTGATGTCTTGTAGCGGTACTGCAGGCTGTGAGTGTGCGGCACCCATGGAGGAGTCGGCTTTCCGGGCTCTCCTCGCCTGGGTGTTTTCCTGTTTCCTCCTGGATGAGCGGCTGGTCACTAGAAAATAGGCAGATCTACTTGTGACCTGCGGCTGTGTTTCTGTTCCTAAAGAGTAAGGGTTCCCGAGTCCACGGGGTGGGGGGGAAGGGGTGAAAATTTTACACCCTCGTCCTGGGTGCAATTTAGCCTAGAAACTGCCCTGCATATATTAGTTCACCCATGCACATATTTAGCGGATTATTGCGGAATTTTTTTCGCATAAGGGCATAAGCGTCCGCATACACTGCGCTTCGCACTACGCAAAGCTTACGTATTTTAACGCGTAGTCTACTAAATGCAAACGTAGCGAAGTTTCTGATTTTGAAACCGTAGTTTGCGAAGCATAATTGCGTAGAACTATGCGTAGTTCCAGCATAGCGAAGTTGGCTGACTATGACCATCCCTAGTTGATTTCCAGACATGGGCGTACCAATCACCCCTATGAACCCTACCAATGCAGGGGGGTGGGCACGGAGGCTTAGGGGGCCCCTCCTCCCCCCTCTCCCCAACCGCAATTGCAGCCAATTAGCAAAAATACCTCCCTATTTACTCACAAAAACTGTGTCTGCCACCTTTTCCCACCATGCAGAGAAGCGAGTAGCGGGAGCATGTGTAATGTTTTCCTGCTTCTAGACACTGCTTCACAGCAGAACACTCTCTGCTGCCATTCACCAGCTCCTGATCCAGTGACCCGCATGGGGTTCCGGGACCAAGACCCCGTGCTGTTATTTTTCCCCTCAAAATCCGGCAAACTGGTGGAGTAGGTGGTGTCCGGCAATGGAGGAATTGCTAATGGCTGCCACCTGTATAACCCTAGCTATTAAAAGAGAAGGGTGAAAAGCATGCACTGAAATGCTCATAGGCTTGAAGGAGTGTTTATTTATCTTTGTATGTGTCAGAGTGGTGCAACTAAATATTTTGAATTAAAAAATTTTTTGGTTTGAGTCCGCTTTAAAGAAAAATGGCCTGGTCTTTAGGGGGGTTTAACACCGCCGTCCTCAAGTGGTTAAAGTTCCACTATTGCAAAAAATTGCAAAATGTAAAATATATGTAAACACATACAAAATAAGAAGTTTGATTCTTCCAGAGTAAAATGAGCTATAAATTACTTTTCTCCTATGTTGCTGTCACTTACGCTAGTGAGTACAAATTTGATGGAACTGACAGATTTTTGACTAGTCCACTTTTTCATGGGGGACTCTCAACATTTAATTTATTCTTTACAAAAGTGCTCCCTGGAAAGGATCTAGACAAAGATGCAGGCCGCCCACCTACCTATTTGCACATTATTCTGGCAGTTGGACTGAGGAACTGTCGTTCACTAAGTGCTTTTAAACATAATGAAAAACCTGAGAATTCCCTATGAGGCGATGGGCTAGTCCAAAACATGTCAGTTCTGTTAGAGCTACCTACTGTAAGTGCCAGCAACATAGGAGAAACTTAATTTGTAGCACAATAATGTCAGAAACACCTGATCAGCATATGCTTGTTCAGAGTCTATGGCTAAAAGTATTAGAGGCCGAGGATCAGCAGAACAGCCAGGCAACTGGTATTGTTTAAAAGGAAATAAATATGGCAGCTTCCCTATACCTCTCGCTTTATTTGTCATTTAACATATCAGTTGTCTCAACAGGGAGTGCAACAAACCTGGTAAAGCACTCCCAAAGCAATACCAACATTTAAAATTTTAATATTAAAGAAACCCTCAGCCTATGACCAGGCCCGTGTTGTTTCAGAGCTGTTGCTGGTGTGGAAAGACAATATTGTGTTCATTAAAGGATGGGGTATTAGGAAGCATGACAAACTGAAATGAGATTGCATACATGGCTTCATTCCATAAACTCATCTCCCAGCTTGCAGAATACAAAAGGATTATAGTACAAGATCCAAATAAGAAACGCTAATGCTAATCTATTTGATTTTGGGAACTTATAGACAGAATGAAAGTAAATAAAAACTAATTTCAACACTGATTTTCTTTCACACAGAAATGCTAAAGGGTAAAGCTAGCCATACATCTACCGATGATGGGCAGATTCAACCAAGAGACAAATCTCTCTCTGATAGAATCTGATCGGAGAGAGATCTATCGGCTGCCCATACAACGCAGGCCAATTACCGACCGGTTTCAGCATGAAATCTCTTGAGAATTGACCGAGCCAGCCGTATCCTCCATCTCGCAGCAGTATATGTATATGTGTGTGTGTGTGTAAAAATGTGCTGTAATGTGCTGTAATGTGCATTTACAGTATACATTACCTGTCCTGTGTTGCGGTGGACGTCCGTCTTCCGCCTCTCTTCAATTACCCGCCTACACGCTGCCGGCGTGGCATGTATGTGGCATCACGCTATGCGTCTGCAGCGTGTATGCAGGTAATTGAAGAGAGGCGGAAGACGGACGGCCACCGCGACAATGAACAGGTAATGTATAAATGCACTATGGTGCCCGATCACTGATTCCTCTCCCCCGCAGAGAAAGCGACAGCTTCTCTCAGAAGCTCCGCTTTTTCTGGCTGTTGCGTCCCCCATACGTCCCTCTAAGCGGATGTTACGCTTAGAGTGACGTCATGTAAACAAACTCATGGCCGCCATCTTGTGGCCAAAAAGTAAAACTGCAACTAAAAGTAAAAAAAAAAAACCTTAACACACATTTATATTATAAAAGTTCTGTTTACATCCCACCCTCCCAAAAAATACCCAAATAAAATGTTTAATATATATAAAAAAAAAAAACATAACAATAAAAAAAAACATGTAAATATTTACCTAAGGGTCTAAACTTTTTAAATATCAATGTAAAGATTAAATATTTCTATACTTTTTTTATTTTAAACTTGTAAATAGTGATCGATGCAAAACGGAAAAAATGCACCTTTATTTCCAAATAAAATATTGTCGCCATACATTGTTATAGGGACATAATTTTAACGGTGTAATAACCGGGACATATGGGCAAATACAATACGTGAGTTTTAATTATGGAGGCATGTATTATTTTAAAACTATAATGGCTGAAAACTGAGAAATAATGATTTTTTTCCGTTTTTCTCTTATTCTTCCTGTTAAAATGCATTTACAGTAAAGTGGCTCTTAGCAAAATGTACCACCCAAAGAAAGCCTAATTGGTGGCAGAAAAAAAACAGATATAGATCAGTTCATTCTAATAAGTAGTGATAAAGTTATAGGCTAATGAATGGGAGGTGAACATTGCTCGGATGCATAAAGTGAAAACGACTGAAGGCTGAAGTGGTTAAACGCACACAAACATTCAGGGCTGGTTCAAGTAACAATTGGGCCCTAGGGCAAAATTAGCCTGGGGGCCCCCAACAGACACCCACCGACCAAAAAGCGTCATTAGTGGCCCTTTGTTGCAGCCAAATTTCCCTCCTGGGCCCCTGAGCTGGCTACTGACCCTCCCCCAATCACCTCCCAACTTAACAGACTCTGCAGAGTTCCTGGGGAGCAACAGTTAAGATGGGGAGGGACACCTTGGGGGCCCCTACAGGCTCTGGGGCCCTGGGGCAATTGCCCATTTTTTCTATGGTAGCTCCGGCCCTGCAAACATTGCGGGAACAGCAGCGGGGATTTCCTCACTCTTGCCGATATTGTTCACTTTTACCGCTGCACAGCCGATTGAGCACGTCAGCCCTACATCTTGCAGCATGTTCGATCAACTATTGCAACCAGTTTCAGCCTCGAAATTGATTGTATTGTTGGTCAGGCATGTACTTGGTGGCACCGATTTTTGTCCGATTTCGATTATAATAATCGAATCGGATGGTTGATCAGCCGCCAAGTCGCTTGATGTATGGCCACTTCAAGTCTACCATCATACAGTCCTCAGGATAAGTTGATCATATTAGCTCGTCCAACCAGTCAACTTTGTAAACAGCGTGCCATCCATTATTCCCTTGATTTATAATTCTAGTACAAGCTCTTCAAGTTCCCTTTTACCAGCTGAGAATGGTGAAACTCTAATTGCTGCCAGGGGCGTTGCTAGGATCTTAAGAGATCCGGGGCACTTTGGGGCTCTCTAGCCAAAAAATGGGTGTGGCCATGCATCAGAATGTGGGTGTGGCCATGGGCAGAGCCAAATTTACATAAATTTAACAGTGGATTGAATAGGCCTGCCCAGAAAAATGTTGGATGAAGCCCCTCTCTCCATTAATACAAAAAAAATGCAGTGTCACAAGCATAACTAGGCAGAGTTACTAGGCTTGTGTGCTGGCTGGTCTGGCTTTCTGCTGGGTGAACTGGCTTGTTGCCATTCCCCCTATAGCATTCCATGACCTTCTAGTGGACCCCTCCCATGCTCCCACGGACCTCCCATTGAGGCGCCACAACTCCCAGCATGCCCCATATAAGAACCACAGCTCCCTGCATTCCCCCATAAAGGCATCACAACACCTAGCATGGCATCACAACACCAATATTCCCACATAGAGGCACCATAGCACCCAGCATACCCCACATTGCTGTGTGCTGAGGTACCATGCTGGATGCTATGGTGTCATGCTGGGCGCTATGGTGCATCTATGAGGCATGCTGGGTACTGTAATGCCATGCTGGGTACTGTGTGGTGCCATGCTGGGTGCTGTAGTGCCTCTGTGGGGCATGCTGGGCGCTGTGTAGTGCCATGCTGGGTGCTGTAGTGCCTCTGTGGGGCATGCTGGGTACTGCCTGGTCCCATGCTGGGTGCTGTGGTGCCTCTACTCTGCCTGGGGGGCATCCTGGGCACCCCAGAATAGATCAGGGGCATGTGCCACTGATCTTTGGGCCTAGCAAAGCCCCTACTTGCTGCCAAAAGAGAAATATAGAATGTCGTATCATGTAGCATCTACTTTTATGAATCTCAGAAAAAAATAAAAATAAATCAGTTTGCTAGACCTTTTTTCAAGATTTTGCCCCAGGTTAAAGTACCACTGACAACTGAAGCGAGAGGGAATTGGAGGCTGCCATATTTCTTTCTTTCTAAGCAATACTAGTTGCCTGGCTGTCCTGCTGATCCTGTACTTCTAATACTTTTAGCCATAGACCCTGAACAAGCATATGCAGATCAGGTGTTTCTGATATTAAAGAGTACCTAAACTGAGAAGGATATGGAATGTTCCTTTTAAAACAATACCAGTTGCCTGACTCTCCTGCTGATCCTGTGTCTCTAATACTTTTAGCCACAGCTCCTTAACAAGCATGCAGATCAGGTGCTCTGACTGAAGTCAGACTGGGTTAGCTGCATCCTTGTTTCAGGTGTGTGATTCAGCCACTACTGCAGCCAAAGAGATCAGCAGGACTGCCAGACAGCCGGTATTTTTTAAAAGGAAACATCCATATCCCTCCCAGTTAAGGTTCCCTTTAATGTCAAATCTGACAAGAGTAGCTGCATTTTTGTTTCTGGTGTGATTCAGACTCTACTGCAGCCAAATGGCTCACCAGGACTGCCAGGCAGGCAACTGGTATTGTTTAAATAGAAATAAATATGGCAACCTCTTTATTCCTCTCACTACTTATTAATAAACATACTGTATGTGTCTGTTCAGTATGACTTCCTGATCTCATTGGTGTTAATTTTGCCACTCCCAGCCGCCGGCCCCGGGTTTTCATGTTTTTTTTTTCCAGATAATTTTTCAGAGTGTTGCTATTACCCTGGAACTACTTCCAGGGCATTGTGACAGCCAGGATAAGCCAGTCACCAGTGATGCTCGGATACCCCTTAAAGGGATACTGTAAGGGGGGTCGGGGGAAAATGAGTTGAACTTACCCGGGGCTTCTAATGGTCCCCCGCAGACATCCTGTGTTGGTGCAGCCACTCACCGATGCTCCGGCCCCGCCTCCAGTTCACTTCTGGAATTTCTGACTTTAAAGTCAGAAAACCACTGCGCCTGCACGCCCGTGTCCTCGCTCCCGCTGATGTCACCAGGAGTGTACTGCACAGACACAGACCATACTGGGCCTGCGCTGTGCACTCTTGATGACATCAGCGGGATCGAGGACACGGCAACGCAGGCGCAGTGGTTTTCAGACTTTAAAGTCTGAAATTCCAGAAGTGAACCGGAGGCGGGGCCGGAGCATCCGTGAGTGGCTGCGCCAACACAGGATGTCTGCGGGGGACTGTTAGAAGCCCCGGGTAAGTTCAACTCATTTTCCCCTGACCCCCCTACAGTATCCCTTTAAGCACGGATCCGAATGCGGCCGTTTTTATTGGTGCCGCATCCGGATCACCCGTGATTGCGACCCGTATTTTGTTATGCATAACCGTCCCGACCCGTCTTATCTGCGGCTACGCACGGCTACCATATACGGCCGTGATCCGGATACGTTTATGCGTACCTGTATGCCCGCATGCGTAAAAATGTACATGTGGCTAGAGGGTAGATACTTTATGCGTACATACATGTCCGCATGCGTAAAAAATGTATGTGTCTAAACAGATAGTGTATGCGTCCTTATTTTCCCGTATGCGTAACAATGCGCTTGGATGTGATCCGGATACTGTATGCGTGCATATATACACGTATGCCTCCCCTCCTGTGATTGGTTGCTCTAGCCTGCGTCAGGGGCCTCTGATTGGCCCATTGACATCTTTTGAAAAAATCCGCAATCATGGCCGCATCACAGCCGTGATTATGGGCCGTGACCCGTATTTTTTTACGCATGCCGTGATCCGGATTTGACGCGATGCCGTGATCCATGCGGATCACGGCATGCGGATCACGGCCTTCGTGTTGCGTACCAATGGCCGTGAATCACACGTACCCGTGATCACGACCATCCGTGATAGCAACACTGCCAGTCACACAGAGGAGCATGCATAAAGGGGCTAGTGTTGCCAAGAAAGAAGGCAGAGATGGGTAGCAACCGGACGGGAAGAGCTCAGGCGCTTCCTGTAAAACTATTTTCAACTATATTGTCAAAGATTTCAATGGCGGCATACAGGGTCCGGCGGTGGCTGCAATGTCACACTGACCCTGCAGACAGGTGTGTAAATCTTCAAGGCACATATCACTGTGGTCAGTTGAGATTCTTAAATATGGCTACAAGTATCCTTTAAAAGACCTCTGTCGCAAAAATCTTAAAACTTAAAATACATGTAAACATATACAAATAAGAAGTATGTTTCTTCCTGAGTAAAATGAGCCATAAATTACTTTTCTCCTATGTTGCTGTCACTTACAGGAAGTAATAGAAATCTGACATTACCAACAGATTTTGGACTAGCCCATCTTCTCATGGGGGGTTCTCAGGGTTTCTTTATTTTTAATAGCACTTAGTGAATGGCAGTTGCTCCGTCTAACTGCCAAAAAAATGTGCAGCGAGCAGGGAGGCTGGCCAGCATCTTTGTATAAATCTTTTTCAGGGAATGTCTTTATAAAGAATAAAGGCCATGCTGAGACTCCCCCATGAAGAGATGGACTAACCCAAAACCTGTCGGTAATATCAGATTTCTACTACTACTGTAAGTGACAGCAACATAGGAGAAAAGTAATGTATGGCTCATTTTACTCTGGAAGAAATGTACTTCTTATTTGTATGTATTTTAAATTTTAAGATTTTCGTGACAGTTCATCTTTAACCACTTTACCCCCACGCGTACGAATTTCTCCATCCCTTTTTCCATCCTTTAACCCCCAGGGACGGAGAAATCCGTACTTTCCGCGTTCCCGCCGCTGTCCGCGCTCCCGCTCGTAAACACGCCGCCCGCCGCTAGTAAACACGCCGCCGCCCGCTCGCCCGGAGATCAATGAACGGGAAAATCCATTCCCGTTCGTTGATATAAGCCCCGCAATGATCCGCTGCTCTCCGATGGGCAGCGCGATCATTGTGAAAAACACACACTTACCCAGCCTCCAAGTACTTCCTCCAAGCTTCCGGAAGGACGCTTGGAGGTCGCATTAAAACAAAAAGTTACTGTGGCCATCTTGTGGCCAAATAGTAAAACTACACCCTAAACATTTTTCCCATACAAATAAATTACTTTTACACAAAAAATTAACTCATTACCTCCCACGCTCCCAATTTTTTTTTTTTTTTTGTAATTAAATTTTTTTTAAAAAATGTACAATAAAAAAAATACATAAATAGTTACCTTAGGGACTGAACTTTTTAAATATTTATGTCAGGAGGGTACAACACTGTTACTTTATAAACTATGGGCTTGTAATTAGGGATGGAAGCAAAACTGAAAAAAATGCACCTTTATTTCCAAATAAAATATTGGCGCCAAACATTGTGATAGGGGCATAATTTAAACGGTTTTATAACCGGGACAAAAGGGCAAATACATTTCATAGGTTTTAATTACAGTAGCATGCATTATTTAAAAACTATAATGGCCGAAAACTGAAAAATAATAAAAAATTTTCCCACATTTTTCCTATTTTCCCATTAAAACACATTTAGAATAAAATAATTCTTGGCATAATGTCCCACCTAAAGAAAGCCTAATTGGTGGCGGAAAAAACAAGATATAGTTCATTTCATTGCGATAAATAATAATAAAGTTATAGACGAATGAGTGGAAGGAGCGCTGAAAGGTGAAAATTGCTCTGGTGGTCAGGGGGTAAAACCCCTCAGTGGTGAAGTGGTTAAGCTCTATTCACACTTTGTTTTACTGCCCTCATTTTTTCATATGTGAAAACGGACCGGATCTGAGTGACCAGTGATGTAAAGCAATGGGCTGGTTTGCATCTAATGCATTTTTTGTGCATGGAAAAAACAGCTTGTTGCTTTTCCCAGGCAACATGTATGTTTATCCATTATGTATTACTATTCTGAAGGAAATACTCATGTTCTTAGGAATACATACACATAAGACACATGTTATTGCAATTGACAAATGTGATTTTAGCCCTAGGCACTGCTTGTACATGCATCAAAAGAATATTTAATTTCCTATGAATTATGCATGCAAAAAGTAAAAAATAAAAATAAAAAAAACCTTGCAATTTTTGCACAATGAGAAACAAAACAGATTACTTCCCTAATATATAGATCCCGAGTGATCAACTACTGCCTACTCATACCTTATCAGTCGGAAACACATCACCCTTTAGTCACATGGGTATGAAGTGGGGTGTATGATTTTTCTGTCAGCTGAAGCCACACCTCTCTTCTGACTGACAGCCTATCCTGGCTTGAGAACAACTGTGGTGTAGGGAGAGGAAGGAGAAAACTGATGCATATTGCTGAGGTAAAGATAAGGTGCAATGAGATGCTGTAGGGGGTATTTTTCTTTTTAACCACTATAGCATTTAAAATGAGAATTTAGGATGTGAATTTTACATCCTAAAAATCTCTCCTGTAGATTTCAGGATATGAAATTCAAATTCTGCATCTGAAGTGTTAAAATTGTCATCTTAACCCCAGGAACCCAATGTGATTAACTTTGTAAAAATTCTAGCATATTTTTCAAAACTTTTTAAATGTACATTTCACATGAAACAACATTCTATTAAATGCATATACAATTGAGCTTGACCTTTAAAACAAAATGGGAAAAAAAAAGTTTAGAATCAAACTGAAGTGCAAAATGCATCTAAAATGGATCTACCACTTAACTACCTGCAGGTGTACATTTCTTTCATATCACCTATACTAGCAACATGTTTTTTTCCAATAAGTCATGTCATTCATTAGTAAATGCAGCCATAGAGGAGCTATTATGTGACTTTTGCCTTGACAATGAAGTTCAAGATCACCCACAGCGGATGAACCATAAAACTGAGCAGTTTATCTTGGCATTTGCAGGTCTCATTAGGAATTAATTTATGATATTGATGTTACCTTTACTTAGCTCTTTATAAAAAAAAATTATTTTAGCTTAGTTTGTCCAACACAAAATAAAACTTCTTTTTGAAAAATGCTATCTCTTCTATTTCAATAGATTGGTCAAGTCAAAATCCATCTAAAATAGATTTTTTTTTTTACTTAAATCATTTTATTTTTGTTTTAACAATGTGTTAGTTACTATTTACAACTGGCAATATAATTCTAAAATGATTCCTCTTGTGTGTTGAACAGCAGTCACATCTGTTCCTTCCTCCACGCAGCTAGTATGGTTGAGTTGTCTCTACTCACTTCCCTGCCTGCCCATGGAGTGCATCAGGAAGCAGGAAGCATACAATTTACCAACCTACTCCAGCGGTCATAGACCCGCCCAACCCTGATGGTAGCAGGGATGTCACTAAGAAGGCCACGGATGAACAGGAGAGACACATCTGTAGATGCCAGGTAAACAAGACTGACCGGCAGCATTTGTTAAAGGGTTGGAGATGGGGGATGACTAATGACAGGAGTTGTGATTGGATGGGGTGAAGGAGGGTGACAAACTGTGGAAGCTGGAATGGCAGAGTTTAAGACTGTAAGTTGCTAGGAGATTAGTGGTGGAGGAACCCGCAATGGCCCTTCGTTTATACTTGAGTCAAGCATTTTTAGCCTATTGTTTTAGGTAGCAATGGGGTGGTTGGTTTATGTTCAGATTGGGTTATATTTAAGTATAATAAGTATATCTATGGCTAGTGTTGGTGTTCAAGTATAGATTCTGGCCTATAAGTACCCAGATAGTTCAGTTTCCTGTAAAGTCATTCTAAATTGCCAAATCTATGTTATTTTATTCTCCTATCCCGCTAATGAAAAATGCACATACAAATTACATGCACACTTAATATAAGCATAATAAATTAACTTGCAATAAGAATAAGCATATGTAATTAGCAGGGTGCAAACAAGATACATTTAGCAAACCAGCTGTTTGGGTACGAACAGACCCGTATTTACACTCAAACACCAACTCGGTCGGTATATGGTACTAAGAATAATTATATAAACAGGCATGAGAATCTCTATTAACTGATAAATGTCTTCATCTAATGAGTAGAAAATCCTCTACTAGCAAATTAACTTAAACCAGCAAAGCCGGTGGTTCCATAGAGGCAAAAGGGGTGAAAGAGGCAATTGCCCCAGGGCCCCAAAGCTTGTAGGGCCCCCTAGATGACTTATTCCCCCTACTTAACTGTGCTCCCCAGGGCCCCTGCAATGTTTTTGGCAGAGTACCGTCTCACCCTTCGGGGCAAGCAAATAGCAGGGCTCCGGATGCGCACAATTAAGTTGGGGGGTGATCAGGGGGGCAGCCTGCTCAGGGACCCAGAGGAGGGGGGATTTGGCTGCAATGCCCAATGCTGTTTTTCTGGTTGTGGGGATGTCTGTTGGGAGCTCCTAGGTTCATTTTGCCCAGGGACCCCATTGTTACTAGAATCAGCCCTGTCAGCCTGAGAGGAGACGTAGGGGTCAGAAACTCACTGCACAGATGCTGGGTAAAAACAAACAAACAGTTAATAAAGCTTTGATTTGCAAGCCTCAGCTCCTGCCTCCTGGGTGGAGCCAATGAGCATAGTTTTTAGTTCATCACTAGATGTACATCCAGAGAAAGAGGGATAAAATAAAGATGATTTTTCCCATAACTATAGCATATTACTTTTTATCTATACATGAACATTCTGTTGTACGTACTTCACCCCTTACTGCAAACCCAGTTTTATATTTTCATCTGAAACGTAATCACTTAACGTAATCACTTAACGTACACACGGATCTTGTAGAATTACTGTATAGAAGCTGATTACCAAAATTGTTTTGTGACTTAGGGAATACATAAGTGGTCTGAAGGCTGCATGTCTTGTATATGTTTACCTACAGTTGTTGTCTATTCATGAGGTGTGCTTGCTGGGTTTCCTTAGGTCTATACTTTTGTTCCAATAAAAACACTCAACTTTATGAGAAAATAAAATGAAGAGAAGATTATATTTATTAGATCAATAACTTGTGTTTGGTAAAATGTTTCCAGCCTAGACAAGAATCATAAAGTCAAGTTCACGTTCAGTCCTCTACTTTTTCATCCTTAATTAACAAAATAACAAACAAGCTATGACAAAACAAGCTGCCTGTTACACAGAAAGCTACTGAGGATAATATGCAGAAATGTAGAGACCTGCAGCTGATGCTTCCAATGATTGGGGGCTAAACTGCCAGTTCCCCATTGTTCTCACACAAGGAAGAAGCTAAACCATTTCAGATTTTCTACAATGCTGTTTTTGCTACAAAGAGGACCTGTAGCTTCCCTAATTATCCAAAGTATATCTTAAAGAGAACTCGTTTATGAACAGGGAAATGCATCAAAGCTGAACAGGAATGCCAAATTATAGTAATTTTGGTGGTCCTGTGGTTGTGATGGGTTTGAGATTCCTCAGGGGCTTAGGTTTAAAAGGTATCATTTTTTACAAAACGTTGTTTTTTCTACCTATATATCAGAGGTTTATGTAAATATGCTACATTGGTTCATGTGCCATACATGCACATCGGTGGAATGCAGAGAGAGGAAGAGATGGACGCATCATTACTACATAGTAATTCAGCTTTAAAGCTAACCTGAGCCTGATCTAAAATTAAAAAAACAAAAAAACAAAAACATGCTACCTGATCCAGGGGAAGGGTGCTGGATCAGGTCACATCAATTACCCGCTGCTCCTATCTCTTGGAATGCTTTGCTTTCCCTTTGGTGACCTTTTGAGGTCGCAACACTGCAGAAGCAGGTTCTGTGCTCTCCTCTGAGCGTTGATTGACATAAAAGGGACGGGGAAAGACGAGAGCAAGCATAGGAGAGCCTGTTAGAAGGCTCTGATAGGGGCGTTACGCAGGGGTTCCTATCCTGAAGTGGGACCAGAGGTGTAGCTAGGGTTTTCAGCACCCGGGGACAAAGACAGTTGTGCCCCCGCAAAAAAAAATGGTGTGACCAGGCATCAGAATGTGGGCATGGTCATGGAGGGAGCCAAATGTACAAATGCTGTTTAGATAGCCAAATGTGCCGCCTTCCCCATTCAGATAGCCAGTGTGCCCCCCTATAGGTGCCAGATGTGCCTCCCTTCCCCCGTTTAGATAGCCAGATGAGCCCCTCTACATAGTCAGATGGAACAGCAGAAGACTCACTGGCTCCATCGTTCCAGTGACGCCATCATCTGTCCTCTGCAGCGACGCCATCATCTGTCCTCTGCAGCATGCACAGCATCCTTTCCTTGGTAACAGAAGAGAGAGGATGTCTTCTCCGGGAACGTCGGAGCTGGAGAATCTTCTGGTGCTATTAACGTTTACTCACTCCATTGCAGAGGGAGGGAGAGAAGCGGTGGCACTTCAGGTGTCCAGAAAGCCACCTCTCACACATGTGGGGGTGTGGCAGCCGCACTGAGCGTCCTCACAGTGCTGCGCCCGGGGACATATGTCCCCCCTTATCCACCGTTAGCTACGCTCCTGAGTGGGACGCCCATTCCCAGTTAATTTAGCGACATCTGAATGTCGGCAGATTCTGGGACGGGGGCTAGCGGGTGCAGGGGGTACAGAGAGCGGTGAGCAGGGCACACAGAGGCACGTCCTGCAGATAGGAACATGCCTTTGTTTCCCTTTTTTAGATTTAAAAAAACACTTCGGGTACTCGTTAAGTGAGCAAGAAAACCAGACACACATTCAGCAGTGATGCATTATGGGAGATCTTTCTTGCTCATAAAGCTGAATGACTACAAATACATCCTGTTTTAAAAAGGCAAATTTATTTTTAGCAGTGCTTAATTAGTCAGAGGGCTTTTTGGTCTCTTTGAGCCCTTTATACTTTCCTAGTGGTTCTGGATCCCCATGAGCTCTCTAGGTAGCCTGTACAGCACAGACTGAGAGCTATTGTATTGTTATGGTCTACACCTGCAATAATTGAGTGACTGGCATGGATACTCCTGTCCTGACCTGACAGTCCTCGTTGGCATCATGGCGAAGGGGCTAAGTGTGTCTGTGGTCAGAATTAAGGTCCCCAGTAAGAAATAACATTTGGCATTAATCTTTTCAATTTTTTAGAGCCAAACTGAAGGGATTGATTATTTCTTAATAAAGGTGGAATTTCACTTTAAGTTTATGCTTTTATAAAACTCTTTATGAACTCTGCCGGCACAGTCTAAATACTCCCCAACACTACATCATGACATATAAAACCATCACAGCTGCAGAGGAAAGTGTTCCATGATTACACTGACATCCGGAGGAGGTACAGGCATTCCTGGGATTTAACATTTCAGTTGGTATTTTAGTGACGATAGGGGATTAATATAGAGGGAGTTCAAGTAATTACACTTGGCCTAGATTAAAGCCCAAGGCTAGTTTCACAGTGGGGAGCTGTGTTGGGCTCCCTGTAAAAATAGAAACACAACACAACAGTGGAAAAAAGTTGCATCCCACGTTATGCGCGCGTTGTTTTGCAGGCAGTCCGGCATACAGTCAGTGAAATGTGAACATGCACTTGTGGTAACACACATGCTCAGCTTTTATGAGGTAGTGAATGCTAATGTGGATATTGGGAATGCTGTAGATGTGATAAACTTGGACTTTGCAAAGGCCTTCGACACTGTTCCCCACAAAAGTCTGGTGCAAAAGTTGAGGATGCAAGGACTGGGGAAGAGTCTGTGTGCATGGATAGGGAACTGGCTAATGGACAGAAAACAAAGAGTTGTGGTCAATGGATCAAAATGGGTGACTGTTAGCAGTGGGGTCCCACAGGGGTCTGTACTAGGTCCAGTGCTCTTCAATTTATTTATTAATGACCTAGTAGATTCAGTAGTGAGCAATGTTGCTATGTTTGCAGATGATACACAATTGTGCAGAATCATCAACTCACAGGAAGATAGGGACATATTGCAACATGATCTGGATAGGATGACTATATGGGCACATAAATGGCAGATTAAATTCAATGTTGAAAAATGTAAAGTCATCCATTTTGGTCGTACCAATGGTCTAGCACCATACAAAATAAACGAGATACAGATAGGGATATCAAACTTGGAGAAGGACTTAGGAGTACTCATCGACAACAAGTTAAATAATCGTACTCAATGCCAAGCCGCTGCAGCTAAAGCTAATACAATTTTGGGATGCATTAAAAGGGAAATAAAAACTCGAGATGCTAGCATAATATTGCCCCTGTTTAACTCTGTAGTAAGGCCACATCTGGAATATGGAATTCAGTTCTGGGCACCACATTACAGGAAAGATATTGCAGTTTTAGAGCAGGTGCAGAAACGAGCAACGAAATTGATATGAGGGATGGAAGGTCTCACTTACCAAGAAAGGTTAGATAAACTGGGTTTATTTAGTCTAGAGAAAAGACGCCTTAAAAGGGATCTAATTAACATGTATAAATACATCAGAGGGCAATATAATAGCTTGGCGGATGAGCTTTTTGTCCCTAGGGCTTCTCAAAGGACTAGAGGACATGATCTGCACATGGAGGAAAAAACGTTTTAGCCATTTATTTAGGAAAGGGTTCTTTACAGTAAGAGTGATTACGATGAGGAATGCATAGCCACAGGAAATAGTTATGGCAAATTCTATGGGCTCGATTCACAAAGCAGTGATAACCCAGTTAAAGACTTTAGGCGTGATAACCATTTTATCATGCCTAAACTCAGTTTAGGCATGATAAGTTTAGGCATGATAAGTTTAGGCATGATAAGTTTAGGTGTGATAAGTTTAGGCATGATAAGTTTAGATAAGTTTAGATCGCGCACAAAGTCCCGCACGCAAAGCAGCTCCATTAAACTCTATGCGAAGTGCACCGGACTTTGTTAGCGCAATACTTTTGATCAGCTGTGCACTGCGGTACTAACCCAGGTGGTGCTTAAACTTATCAAGCCTAAACTTATCACACCTAAACTTATCATGCCTAAACTTATCACACCTAAACTTATCATGCCTAAACTGAGTTTAGGCGTGATAAAGGGCTTTTCACCAGAGTGCTAACTGTTAGCACCGCTTTGTGAATCAGGCCCTATATCTGCATTTAAAGGAGGCTTAGATGCTTTCCTTGCGATGAAATATAATTATAGGTAATATAAATTATATAATTTAATAATATAATATATAACATAATATATATAATATATATAATAAAATATAATAATAAAAATATAATTACTAGGTAATACCCAGTGATGTTGATCCAGGGATTTTATCTGATTGCCATCTGGAATCAGGAATGAATTTTTTCCCTTTTGGGGCTAATTGGACCTTGCCTTATAAGGGTTTTCCGCCTTCCTCTGGATCAACAGGGATATGTGAGGGAGCAGGCTGGTGTTGTACTTTGTTTCCTGGTTGAACTCGATGGACGTATGTCTTTTTTTCAACCCAAATAACTATGTAACTATGTAACACTGCATGCTATGCTTTAGGATACCGGAGTCTATTGGATCACACCAGATGCACTCTGAATATCACATAGACTCAGGGGCATAAGAAAGGAAGTTGCGAGGGGGGAGCTCCTGTGTAATTGCAGCAGTGGAGGCAGAGCCATACATTACTAGTTTCTGGCAGTGGTCCAGCTCCTCCGCTCTCCTCTTCACTGTACAAGCACCTTAAAACACCATGCAGCTTCCATCCCTGTATGTCATGTGACATGCAGGGTAGCGTCACCTAGTGCTATATGGCACTTGTACAATACTTGATGAGTGCAAAGGAGCTGCCCCACTACCAGAAACTGGTACTGTATGGCTTTGTTGCTGCTCTGCATCTACACAAGAGCGAGCGCATCCAGCCCCCGGGCCCCCATGATGGATGTTAATACTGTGGGGCGGGGCCTGGCTTACAGATCTCGGGGGGGGGGGAGGCAGCTCCAGGGATGTAAGAGCAGCCCCTGGGGGTCCAGAACTGTAAGGGGGCCCCAACTACAACTTCACTCCCTCTAATAAAAGAGTGCAGTATTGTACAGTATTCGCCATCAGTAAAAGAAAGAAGTTTTGAATCAGGATGATGCCATTTTTTGGCTAACCCAGAAGAAAAGGAGTAAGCTTCCGGTTATGAAGCCTTCCTCAGACTCCATTCCTGTATACTGACAACATGTGGAGCACACAACCTATATACACCAGACATTAAATAAAGGAATCCATCATTCAGATCGGATGACTTCTTCTAAATATGACCATCACTGATGCTTATCCTTTATTGCTTTAATGAGAACACACAAGACTGGTGAGCACCTGGAACCAACCCCAGTGCAAGTGATTAAAACCACGTAATCAGGAAACACCTATACTGAAAAAAACGCATATCTAAATATTAATTTGTTCTAGAGACTGGATCAGGTATAATAAAGCTAAGTGGAACTTAGCGTAAACAAAACTGAGGTTCCATATTGGTCAATGAAGTCATCGATTACAAAAAAAGCTCAATAGGGAGGCTTGAATTTCTAAAGGGGCGGGACTTCCTCCTCACATTGAGGCACTTCCTCTTGCAGCCTCTTAGTAATAGTACCAATTTGCATATTACTCTCCTGAGAATAGCTCTGGAACAAAAAGGCAATTTTGTTTTCACAGAATGTAACCTCTGATTATGTACTTTATCATCATATCCTTGGCTTATATTGCTCAATTTTACATTGGGGCCAAATTAAAAATATATTAATGAATCTCCATGGTGTAAAACAAAAATATCTTCATCAGCCTGGAGTTCTCTCTTATGCAATAAGAATCAGGTCTCCAAAACAGTTCATTTGCAAGTAACACATTATACCCCGCTTAGGGAAATTAAAATATCTGGAAAATCCGTTTCTAAAAATGAGGCAGAAGAATTTTAGAGATGTTGACACTCGTTTTCTGAAAACTAGTTTTCACAGTGTTAAAATAAAAAAAAGACTAAAATATAAAAAAGAGAGATAACGATCCAAGGCACCCAAAAAGGCAAAATTGCAGTTGGTTAATTTTTGCATTGTTTGCCATTTTCCAGTGCTGAGGAGCAATCAATGACAATGGCAGTTATCTAAAATAAACTCCCACTTTAAAGCTGCGTTAGGTAATAGACCATCCTCTCTGCTGCTATAAAAGCATCCCGTAATTGAGGAAAATCTCATCTCTCTGCGTTCAGAAGCAGCAGGAGAGAGAAGCGCGCCGTCCTGTCAATTCTCAGTTGCCGATCTGTTATGGTCCAGCTCTGCAATAATTGATGGGAACTTTGCATTTTTTATGACGGGTGAGATAATGCTTTCCCACAGCCTTATATTCTTATTTTCAGTGTCCGACACAAACAAATGCAAAGCATCGCACTGGGATCAATGGAATGAAGTTACTCACGGCCCATTAGTGCCTGCTAGAAGGTTGCAAAGTGAAGCTGAAAAAAAACTGAAAAGGTAGCGGCACTTAAAGCAGAACTCTGTTTCTTTCCCCTTTACTTTATTTAACGTATATAGGAAAAATAACAACTTAACTGTTGTTTATAGACAAATTAGTAATAATTACATTTTTAAAAACCCAACTAAACCTGAAATTCAACAAGGTAAATTGGGATAACAATCATGTTTAATTGCACGCAACATAAGTTCTACCTTTGGAAATAAAGTTTTCAAATGAAAAAATCCTTTGTGTAGCTATGCTGATAATCTGATATATGTGGCTCAAGACCCCTAGAGCCGCACACATGGAAAAAGTCGCTATTATTGTGCAGTGCTAATTTCACTAGTAAAATGTTGAGAAATGTTGCAGATAGTTTCCTATAGCTAAACCTAACCCAATTGCCCTCTCTCTACCTGTCTTAACCCCCCCCCCCTCCTCCAATGCTGAACCCTGACCACCCATCCTGCCAATGCCTAACCCGACACCCCCCACCACCACCACCACCCGATACCTAATCTTATATGGTTCACTTTCCACAGTTTTTACCCCTTAAGGTTCCTGACATTTTTTAGGCTTTAGCTGTGTCACTTTGATACAGCAGAAACTTTTTAATTACTTATACCATCTTAGTGATACATATTTTGTTTTATTCAGTACAATCTAGGCTTTCTTTTGGTAAAATTTTTTTCCTAAATCCCGATCCCCATCATCGCGAAGCCTGGAGCCGTTTGGGCGGCTGCAGCGGCGTGGGAACGCTGGGGGTACGTATAGCGGAAGTTATCGTGGGCGATCGTGGGGGACCGGAGCAACTTTGTGCATATGCTTAGCTAGTGCACCGCTAGCTAAAGCATATGCCACCATTTAAAAAAAAAAAGTCCTGGGGCCATGTGATGCTCCGCAGCGGTTACCCTGTGTGTACCACAGGGTTACCGCTAAGGAGGTTAAAAGGCCAACCCCCCCCCCCCCCCCCCCCACAATGCTTAACCTTATCTATTTCCTGCTGATGTCTGCACCATTAAAAAAAAATAATAATAATGGGCACCACAGATGTTTGGGCATTGCTATAGGTGTCCATTGAAATTTTGGCTATAGGGGAAAATTTGGGTGCCAGGGCCGCCTGACATGCAAGCTGCATCTGCAAAAAGCAGGTGCAAGGTCCGCTTACAGCCTTACTCCCACTACACATGATCTGATCAGCTTTTCGGATTGCATGTGATTAGTAATGACTGTGGCACATGCTTTCTCATAGAAAACCTATGTTTCTGTTCCTAGTGGTTACATAGTTACATAGTTACATAGTTACATAGTTACTTTGGTTGAAAAAAGACATACGTCCATCGAGTTCAACCAGTACAAAGTACAACTCCAGCCTGCTCCCTCACATATCCCTGTTGATCCAGAGGAAGGCGAAAAAACCCTTACAAGGTAAAAATTCCTTCCCGACTCCAGATGGCAATCAGATAAAATCCCTGGATCAACATCATTGGCATTACCTAGTAATTGTAGCCATGGATGTCATTCAACGCAAGGAAAGCATCTAAGCCCCCTTTAAATGCAGGTATAGAGTTTGCCATAACGACTTCCTGTGGCAATGCATTCCACATCTTAATCACTCTTACTGTAAAGAACCCTTTCCTAAATAAATGGCTAAAACGTTTTTCCTCCATGCGCAGATCATGTCCTCTAGTCCTTTGAGAAGGCCTAGGGACAAAAAGCTCAATGGTGCAATGCAATTCTTGCCTAAGAGCAAATGCACTACATGCTGCAATATTGGTCTGGTTGCGTTCCCCCTGCAGTACGATTGAATTGGAGTTCGTACGCACACCAAAATTCAGCATAGCAAGAGTACAGCGGTTTCCCGTGGGAAAAAGACCTAAGGATCTCCAGCTTGGAGAGGTCTTAGTAAATCTGGTCCAAATAACCACAAAACCCAATATGCTTAAGTATAGCAAGGTTATTACTTACAGGCTGTATAATGGAGCCATGAATTCTTTCTCCTCTACGATTCTACAATCCGCCATACTGATTAGCCATGCCAAAATAGACTCTCTTCTTGACTGGGTTGGGCTCTAAATCAGTTTCAGCATTCATTAAGCGCAAGAACAGTGGTTTTCTTCATAGAAAGAAACAATCTATTCCACATAGTTACACATAATAATCACTTTTACTGGGCCGACTACATGCATAGTGGAAAAATAACACACATGTGAATCATTTCTGACATTGGCAGGATGCCTGGAGGGTCAAATTAAGTTCATTTTTCATAAAAGCCCAGTGTGCAGTATTTACTGCTATGAAATGCATATATTTCATGTTAGCAGCGCCATACAGCACAGATCTGTTGTACAATGTACAGTTTTAGAATATAGTACACGTATGAACCACTTGTCATTGTAGTTTCATCACACAGTGATACTAGTATAATAAAAACTATTTGTGTTGAGTAAAAGGACATTGATGTGTGTGGATAACAGATGATTACAAAGGACCGCAGTTGCATGATGATCGGCAGTATGAAAATTTTCAAAGATAAAAAAATCCAAAGATTTTATTCTAAGCATTGCCTTCTCTATTCTTCTATACATGTGGAAAGGGACAATGCAGCAATGGAAAAATACAGGTAAAAAGTGGTTGAAACTGGCCCGAACTCTTGCACAGCACACAATGAAAAGTCTTTATTCCACATATAGTTGCTGAAGATATAGTTGCTCTCTGTGTTCTATGTTTGTTTAGGCAGATTAAGGTGTCTAATCAGTTCTTATCAGCAACTGTGAATAGACTGATAGGACCACTGCCAGACACCTCTCCACATAGTAAACACTGAGGCTCAACACTTTCAGTGCCTTCCGCAAAAGTGAAACCAAGTAAAACTTCAGGTTTTTCTAGAATTTCCATAAATTGTAATGAAGACATTTTTTTTCCATAACGGTTACGGTACTGTCTGTGACTAATCTTTTAAAGTAGAGAAGAAGTTCTAAGTTTAGTTCCACATTAAAGGACTTACGAGGCCCCAAAAAATAAATGTAGTTTTATTTAGCTGGGTCTTTTTCCAGCCCCTAGAAGTCATTTGGGTCCTTTGCCACAGCTCTGGTCCTCTTCTGGGTCCTGCTGGAGTCTCTAAGGATTACCGACCCCGATGGGTTGGTGTGTTCTGTGCCCACGTTATCAAGAGCATACTCCGCCTAACTCCCGGTGAAATTGGTGCATTCTCACACAGGGTGGGCGCAGTCCCCCGCATACGCAGAAGACGCTGACCCATCGGAGGTCGCCAATCCTTAGAGGCTGCCTGCCAGTTGGACCCTGTGGAGGACTGGAGCTGCGGTGAGGGACCCAAATGACTTCTAGGGGCTGAAAGAAGTAAAAATACTTTGGCCTCGTAAGTCTTTCAAGTACAGAACATAAATGGCGCTGTCCTCTTTTATGTTACATTTGATAAGTGTGTATTTAAGGCTAGGAGCATACCAGGCAGTGCAGAAAACCACCCGTTTTGTGCATTTTGCAGTTCTGTATTTTTGAGTTCATTAACCACTTCAGCCTTCAGTCGTTTTTCCCCTTTTGCATCAGAGCAATTTTCACCACCCATTCATTCGCCAATAACTTTATCACTAATTATCACAATGAATTGATCTATATCTTATTTTTTCCATCACCAGATAGGTTTTCTTTGGGTGGTACGTTTTGCTAAGAATTATTTTTTTCTAAATGCATTTTAACAGGGATATTACGAAAAAAAAATGGGGAAAAAATCATTATTTCTCAGTTTTCGGCCATTATAGCTTTAAAATAATACATGCTACCAAATTAAACCCCACACATTTTATTTGCCCATTTGTCCCGGTTATTACACCATTTAAATTATGCCCCTATCACAATGTATGGTGCCAATATTTTATTTGGAAAGAAAGGTGCATTTTTTCAGTTTTGCATCCATCACTATTTACAAGCTTATAATTTAAAAAATATTAGTAATATACCCACTTGCCATGCATATAAAAGAAGTTCAGACCCTTAGGTAACTATTTATGTTTTTTTTAATGTAATTTTTTTAAATTTTCTTTTTAGTTAAAATTTTATTTGGGTATTTTTTTGTGTGGGAGGTAAATAGTTAATTTTAAATGTAATTTATTGTGTTTTATGTGAAAAAAATGTATGTACATGTAGTTTGACTATTTGGCCACAAGATGGCCACAGTTTTTTCTTTTAAATTCCATCCTGTAAATGAGCACTCGCGCTTACAGGAAGTATAAGGAGGACGTGATTAATTTTTTTTGTTCAGAAAGACCGCGGCTTCTCATAAGCTGTCGGTCTTTTTACCGGGGACTATGTTCCCATTCAGTGATCTCCGGGCTAATGGGGGCAGTATGCGAGCGCGTGGACGTGCACGCGATTGTGCACGGGAGCGCGCAGCAGCACAGCAGCAGCCTTTTGGGCATGACAGTCATGTCCAAAAGGCTAAAATAGTTAAGTGCAAATGCCTTCGAAAATCATTTTGTATTACTCATGATTTTTTTTCTGCATTTTTGGTAATTTTCCCCCAAAAAGTTTTTGTGTTTTCGTGAAACACTGCATAAAAAAATACAGATTTTGCACGTTTTTGAAAATATTTTTGCATTGAAAAGAAAAATTCATTTTCTTTGAATAAATTGCAGAAATTCAATGTATTTTCGCGAATATATTCTCAAAATGGAAAATAGAATTTTCGATTTGAAAATGACTGGCAAAGATTTGCAAGCAACACCGATCAATGAGCAGGACAACAGTGCTATCTACTCAGTACCCCAGTTATTATTATTTTTTATTATTAATACTATAATTAATAGTATTATTTCTTGTGTCTACCCTTCTACACTGAAAGAAATCTGGAGAAGGCACCCTAATGTTAACAAGCAGAAATGCTACTAAAATATTGACTGTCATCTGTTGATATCTCTATATGATAATGCAAGCTTTTTTTTTTTTTTTGCAAAATCTTTACTAGCCTGGTTGTCTATAAGCATTAAAAAAAAGTTAAATATGATGTAATGTGTGTTTCTAATGATAATGCAGATTCATATTGAACATTATATTTAGATAAGTTGTAAATGTTACATTTAAACTATGTTTATAGCAATAAATTAACTGTCAACACACTGGAACACATGCTTCTCAAGATACAACACTAACAACACAAGTAAGGTGCCCATTTAGAAGTACACTATAAAGAAGGACGTGAATAAGTGCTGTTTAGGTTAGAACGTTTTACACTGAGGTTTATAATAACATGTCTAATTTGCATTGTTGCAGAATACGTGATATGTGTGATATTATTTGCTTAATGTCCTAGTTCTCTGATTTCAGCAAACACTAGAATAAATGCAAGGCTGGTCAACATGAATGGAGAAGAACACACAGCAGTGTCATAAGAGGAACCCAATGTAAAAAGACTACTGAGCTGAATAGCTTGATGCAGTTATGTGCTCAAAAAAGCATTCAGCGAGGCTGATTTACAAAGGTGGGTGTGCAGTGAAGCGCAGTGATCTGAATCGCCAAAACCATCCAGTCATGTGCTTTGAAGTTTAAAGGCCAACCCCAGGCTTGTGTGCATTCTTCTTCCTATGCGGCAGAGTTAGTTTTCAACTGTGTATAGGCTACTTAAAGCAAACCTGAACTAATCTTTCATTGACTTGAACTTACCACTTGCCATGTTCTACATACCCAGGTGTAAAATAGCATTTCACCTTGCTGGCACAGAGACATGTGTCATGGGGCTGCCATATTGCTTTCTACAAATTCTGATACTGACATTACCTACATATGACATTCTATTATGACTCTGTCCAGCTAACAACTACTCCAACTAAAGCTACGTACACACATTAGTCTAAAGTCATTTAGTCTAAGTCATTTGATATGTCTGTATCGTCCAACTATGAACAAAAAGTCAACCAAGGATCTGAAAAACGAACCATCAGCGAGAAATCTTGGTCAAAAGAACAGATTCATCCTGCCGGAACTGTTCTGTTGATGATCATTGGATAAGAGATTGTGTACTACACTCATTAGATAACGATCTTTTTTTTTTTTAAGAGCGCATGTGCTATAAAAAAGAAGTTTGGAATGAAATGTGTGTGTTATGATTGAGCAATAATCTTATTTGTCATCATTGCTGTATGTGTTCACATGATTAGACTATTGTTACATTCTGAATAAATATTTACAGGTAAGTAATTGGCTTCCCCGTAAAATTGGACCTAAAACTATGATGAACAAAAGACAATGGTAGGGATTTGATTGTGAGCTCCTCTAGAGGGAAGTTAGTGACATGGCTATATAAACTCTGTAAAGCGCTGCAGAAGATGTTGGTGCTATACAGTGGCAGGCCCAGCTTTAAATTTTTGGAGGGTACAATAGCTGGCTGGTGGGGCCCATCTGGGGATAAAAATCAATGATTGTATGGCAAGCTTTTTATATTTTTTGCCTCACTCCGGTCATAAAATTAAGGTTAATTAGTTCAGCAAGGATAGGAATTAATTACAAGGGATCTTGCAAGGATTGTGAGGGATTTATGGCAAATAGACCATTGGTTTACTTAGCTCTAATGTAGATTCCCAACATGAAGAGTTCTTTACAGAACCTATCCTGTTCACTGTATGCTGCTTGAGCCTGGAAACAGTTAACTGTATGTTACCGTGCATGGGGTACTTGGAGGGGCACAGTGATTCCTGGGGAGGTGGGGGCAGTGCACCAGCATGCCCCAGTGTAGCACCACCACTGGCGCTATACAAATACTAAATAATAATAATATACATTCAGCATGTATAGGAGGCTAAACAATACAAGAGCAAAGTCTTCCACCTTGGTGGCTGATAAGCCTTATTGTTCTCTATGAGGCCTTTCTTTCACTTGCTAGCCAGTCAAACCAGCAGGTGGAGTGTAAACTAAATGCCACTGTGGTATTTTAAGGATCATACACACATCCAACATAATGCACAAACAACTGCCCATAATGACCAGCCGCACAACAAGCTGTTTATACGAAAAGTAGGTACACACACGCCAACCAACTCACTATGCGCGTAAGCGAAACGACAAACTGCACTGTATGCATTCAAAAACAACCAAGTTCTTCAAAAGACTTGTACACATGTCCCAACCTGCACGATAGTTGGGCAGGTTGATTCCCCGGTTGAATCTAGCAAACAACCTGTTATCAGTTGGTCGTCTTGTTGTTTGCCAGCCGTACACACACCCAACTTGTCTTCCAACAGACCAAGTTTAGAAGATAGTCGAGCAGATTGTTTGGACCAGGGGCGTAACTAGAAATGACTGGGCCCCCTGCAAACTTTGGATGGGGCCCCCTATTGCCATCCCCCCTTTCTACAATACTTTGTATGATTCGTTATCAGGCAGATGCAGTCATTACAACAATTGTGCAGAGAGCAGAAAGCTTTTTCTCCATGCCCAAACTCCTCAAGCATCACTACAGGACACAGCACTTGGGGAGGAGTAGAAAGGCTGGGGGTAGAACAGGCTGTACACAAGAGCCTGCTGTACACTGAATAGAGACTGTCTACAAATCTTTGTCTGCAAAACCTTGTATGATTCCATATCACTTGCTGAGCAGATGCAGTCATTAGAACAGTTGTGCAGAGAGCAGAAGGTTTTTCTCTCCTTGCCCTCAGTTTTCAGTCTCTCAGGCCGGGGCCCCCTGTGGCTTCTGGGCCCCCTGCAGCTGAATCTCTTGCAGGGTCTATTGTTACGCCCCTGGTTTGGACGTGTGTAGGAGCCTTGAGTCTCCAGATCAGGAATACAAACAATCATCTTTTTTACTCTCATAAATGATAAATGTATCTACAATTTTAACTAAAAAACAGCAATTTAAAAAAAAAAATCTAAATTCTTGGTTCATTGATTCATCAGTGCTAATCTCCACATCAACAGCCTCTAGGTAGCTTCTTCTCCACCCAACTAAGTTGCCAGTGCTCTCTCACCCCATATCACGTCTCCATACTTAGTGGCAGCTCCAGTCAAGACATGTGGATTATTAAAATAGTTAATATTTATAATTCTGTAAAGAAAATGTGCAAATTAAATATTTGTGCCTGAAGTGAGGCTTTAATATGTTCCTAAATTTCTTTTTTTTAATCAGTTTTTTTTTTTTGCAGTATTAAGCCTAATAAATAAATTAAGAAAACATTATTTTTATTATATAAATAAATAAAAATATAATAATAATAATAATAATAATAATAATAATAATAATAATAATAATAATAATAATAATAATAATAATAAAAACAACACTATACGGTCCTTTCAGGTAATGTTAAAGTTAGCATTAGACAACTCTGCTGACTAAATAGGAACTAAAATACTAACAACAAGAAGTACTAAATCCAGACTACGGCACCAATTCAAATGTATCATCACATTTTTTTAGTTATCTTAAATGCCAAGGAAACATTTCAGATTAGTGTTGATCTTTGCAGTGCATGAGATTACCAATGCTAACTATAAATATACCCCCAAATAATAATTCTGTATATTTAATCTTTCATGTTAATGAGAATCTTGTTTTGGACAATGGATGTACGAGATTTTTGATTAGCTTATCCAAGGATTAGCTCTACATGTAGAGGAAGGTTTAACTGATCTGTTATTTCCAATAATTCTTTGAAAGGTGACATACTGGACTCCAGGAACCCGGAGGACTTGTATTTCCTGTAGTTGCTTACTTACATGATTATGAGTACTCCCTAGGGAATACTGATGAGCTTTGTTGCCTGCTGGATTACTTGGTGCAATAAAGATTAGTATTACCAATTATTTACGGCACCTGTGAAGTGCATTGTGTGATTTATTTAACCCACATCTGACAGTACAAACATTTTTTTTCTTGCTATAGTTGATGCCTATAAGGGCTTTATTCATTAGAGCTTATTTGCCAGAAAAGTACACTTATTTCTACTGAAAGTACACCATTTTTCTATTGACCACATTTATTAAACATGGTGAAAGTATGCTGGCACTCCGTGCAAGGGGCGGAGGTACAGTGCGCGAACTGACACTTGCCCTAGGCTCTGACACTGATACAGGGTCACTTCCTTGCGCTAGTTCAAGGAATTACTGCAGCCAATGATGATTGATACTTTTCCCGGATCACTCAACCCCCTCCCCCAGCACCTGGGGGAAAAAATAAGGTGTTGCGGGGAGCGGGAGTGATCAGGAAAAATTATTAGAAAGGGTTATGTTTTTTTACATTGCTAATCACTAGGGAAGAAATCCTGTTTGAGCTTTATAAATACAGGATCTTCTCAAAAAATTCGCATATTGTGATAAAGTTCATTATTTTCTGTAATGTACTGATAAACATTAGACTTTCATATATTTTAGTACATAGCAAGGAAATGAACAGCGCTACTTAAAAACAGATGAGTGCCTACCTGCAAAAGAGTACAAGCCCCACTTATGGGATAAAATACACACTGAGCATACACATGACCTGTCTACCACTGAAGGATGTTGGTTTCCTGTAACAGCTTGCATGCAACTTGTTAAGTACTCGTCCCTCCCACTGCGAAGAAGTCAATCCTCCATGGGAGGGGACCTAACACTAACTAAATTCTACCTATGCATATGCATAGCCTGGGCGCGCTACCAAGTAAAATTGAAAATTGCGCAAAAAGTGGGATCAGCGCATCACTAGGCCGCCTCCGAATGGCCTCCGATCAGAGATGCGCTGAGCCCCCCCCCAGAGACTGCAAACGCACCTTGAACCCAAACAGAGGCTCTTCATATACACCAAAAGCGAAGCTGTTAAGTGGGAGCGGCTGACCAAAAATGAATTAAATTAGTACATAGCAAGGAAATGAACAGCGCTACTTAAAAACATTTCATATATTTTAGATTCAATACACACAACTGAAGTAGTTAAAGCCTTTTATTGTTTTAATATTCCTATCTCAAACAATTAGCATATTTCATCCGACCAATAAAAGAAACGTGTTTTTAAAACAAAAAAAGTCAACCTTCAAATGATTATGTTCAGTTATGCACTCAATACTTGGTCGGGAATCCTTTTGCAGAAATGACTGCTTTAATGTGGCGTGGCATGGAGGCAATCAGCCTCTGGCACTGCTCAGGTGTTATGGTGGCCCAGGATGCTTCGATAGCGGCCTTAAAGAGTAACTGTTAGCCCCAAAAATGAAATTTAAATCTCTATTGCAATGTTTTATTTACTTTTTAAGTGAGCCAAAAAGGCAATGCAGAAGTTAAAAATCAATCTAATTTTTTTACTATGTTGCCTTCTCCCCAAGCTCCGGACGCAAAGCTGCATATCAGATACTGCTGAGCATGCAGAGCATGCCTATGTCTGCTCGACCCCCCTCTCCCCCCCAGGACCAGGTGCCGATATATTCTCACCCCAAACAGCTGACCGCTATGACACGGAGAGAGAGCGGGAGCACTTCCAGTGCCGCCACCACAGAGCAGCCGCCGCCGTGCATGGTGCACGGCGGCGGCTGCTCTGCGGTGGCGGCGCTGGAAGTGCTCCCGCTCTCTCTCCGTGTCAGAGCGGTCAGCTGTTTGGGTTGAGAATATTTTGGCTCACTTAAAAAGTAAATAAAACATTGCAATAGAGATTTAAATTTCATTTTTGGGGCTAACAGTTACTCTTTAAGCTCATCCAGAGTGTTGGGTCTTGCGTCTCTCAACTTTCTCTTCACAATATCCCATAGAATTCTCTATGGGGTTCAGGTCAGGAGAGTTGGCAGGCCAATTGAGCACAGTAATACCATGGTCAGTAAAACCATTTACCAGTGGTTTTGGCACTGTGAGCAGGTGCCAGGCCATGCTGAAAAATGAAATCTTCATCTCCATAAAGCTTTTCAGCAGATGGAAGCATGAACCCACTTTTGAACCAGAAACAGCAGCAGAGGCGCCTGACCTGGGCTACAAAGAAGCAGCACTGGACTGTTGCTCAGTGGTCCAAAGTACTTTTTTCGGATGAAAGCAACTTTTGCATGTCATTCAGAAATCAAGGTGCCAGAGTCTGGAGGAAGAGTGGGGAGAGGGAAATGCCAAAATGCCTGAAGTCCAGTGTCAGTACCCACAGTCAGTGATGGTCTGGGATGCCATGCCAGCTGCTGGTGTTGGTCCACTGTGTTTTATCAAGGGCAGGGTCAATGCAGCTAGCTATCAGGAGATTGTAGAGCACTTCATGCTTCCATCTGCTGAAAAGCTTTATGGAGATGAAGATTTCATTTTTCAGCACGACCTGGCACCTGCTCACAGTGCCAAAACCACTGGTAAATGGTTTACTGTCCATGTTATTACTGTGCTCAATTGGCCTGCCAACTCTCCTGACCTGAACTCCATAGAGAATCTGTGGGATAATGTGAAGAGAAAATTGAGAGACGCAAGACCCAACACACTGGATGAGCTTAATGCTGGGGCTATACCAGGACCGCCATCAGAAGTTTTTGGGCCCCATGCTGGGCAAACCTACTGGGCCTCCCTCTGCCCCCACATGACAAATCATAATCTTTTAAGACCTAAACACACTAACGCCTGTGTGTCCATTTTTCACGCACTCCCATGGCTGGGAGCATTCTGAGTATATTTAGCTAATTAAGACTGTAACTGCACCAGGTATGGGAGCATATGTAGGAGGTATGCGCCCCGGAACAGTAGATGCCCAGTGCCAGTGTGCAAGACAGCTAGATTGTGTGCACTCTACAGGAGCACAACGGATAGGACTGAAAGGGTATTGAGGAAGCTGATGGACTCTAGGGGGCTGGGAGGAGCCCCAGGTAAGTAAAAATCCTTTTCTCTCATTCCTCTCAGGTTTACTTTAATCACTAACTGACTAAGGTAACTCCTGGATAAGCCTCCCGGCACCTCTCACCACATTAATGGGCAGCCAGAAGGACAGACAGAGACTGCAGCTGGGGCCCATTTGTGGCACTGTTCTCCGGGCACCAGATTTACTCGGGCCCCATACAGCAGTTTCCCCTGTGATGCCCTGAAGGCGGCCATGGGCTATACACCAAACATCTCTAGCACTGAGATATTAAAAAACATTAACACTAGTGGCAGACTCATTTTCCTTAGCATGCAGCATGCCAATCACAGTGCCTGCTGCATCATCTTTCCACAATCCCTTTGCCACCAGCACCATGAACATGTTTTTAGGTTACTTGTCTTACAGACAAAACTTGCCGTAGAGTGAGTATAAAAGTGGCTTTGAGCCCCTAAAGTTAACCATACCTTGCTTGATTTTGCTGTACAGTCTATTCGATCAGTTTATCAGAAGGAGGGAGAATCGATTATGTTCCATTCTGGATGTTCAATGGAAATTGGCCAATATCTGGTCAAATCGACCAATTTACTAGATCGAACAGGATGAAAGATATTGGTTAAAGGAATTGTCGACTGTTTACATGATTTGGATTGACACAGAATCAATTTTTGGTTTCAGAAAATGAAGGCACAACATAATTCCGATCGATAGTGAAGGAGAATGACATAATATCTCGCTTGTAGTGTGTGGGCCACTATTAGTCGATCGACTTTTGATCAACCAAACTTTAGTTGATCATTGAAATAAAGTCAATCGCTTAATTGGCAAATGGAAAATTAAGTAATATATATTTATATGGCTACCTTTAGTCTTCAATCACATGGCTTTTGGCTGGCTGCCCACTTATGTTTGCGTCTCGAAAGGCTGAGTGATTTTGCAATGTGATTTTGCAGTGATTTAGAGGAAAGCGATTTTGAATCTTGCTTTCCCCTATTAAATTGCTCCAACAATGTTGCAGGAGCTGTGATTGCTATTTCGGCAAATCGCAGTCACTCCTGTGGGCTCAACTCCATTGGCTGTCATTAGCCTAGCATTTCATAATTGCTGGCAATTCCAAAACGGGGCTAAAAATGCTCTAGTGGGCCGTAGCCCTCGCACACTATTGACAAGTAAACATCTACCTTGCAAAATAAACGTTCCCTGTGATAAATGTGATTAGCTAAGTACTTTAATTGTTGGTGCCTCACAAGATCGGAACTCTGTACTGACTGGTTTCTGATTACTCTTCCCGTACCAAGGGTGTGAGATGCAGCATAGATCTGGAGATACATTCTGGCTTGAAAGCATTCAGGCACAGCAAGGGAGATCAGTAGAATGTGCTATGGGAACGTAAATTTATTGCATAACCGCAAGAAAGGGTCTGCAGAACAAAGAGTGATGTGTATGGTTTCGTTTTGCTTGTAAGAGCACTATGAAAATGTCATCCTTATATGAAAAGATACAGCAAAAATAAACAGATTCCCACCTAGAGTATCAGAACTGTGTGGGGAAATGAGGAAATGAAAATAAAAGAGATGCCCATTGGAAGGCACTTACTGTATCTCTTTGGCCCATCTTCTAAACAAAATGACAGTGTTAACGTTGCATCATCTTCAAAAAATTCTGTCGTAAAGGCATCCCACCAAAGATTGTCACTATCCTGTAGAGAAAGAGGCAAAGCTTAATTGATATAGATCTATAACATGCTCCACCATCAGTAGCTTGCTAAATAAAAACATTACACTCTGCAAGAATGAGATTAACCTTAACAAAAAGAAAAAAAATTAATTGTACTGTGCAAACTTATAACTTTTTTTTTTTGCCATTCTTCTGACTTGTATGATCCAAGCTTTCTCTCCATCAGCACCAGCTACTGAGCAATGCCACATACCACTCCTGGCTCTGAAAGTGTAAATGGGAAGTTACATCATAGCCCTATGGCAAGAACTGCCATAGGCCCTAACCCAAAGCTGGAGGAAGAAGCTGAAAATGCCTACAGGTGCATAGACTCACCTATGGAAGGAGGTGGAGGGAAATGGTGTGGCCACATGGAGCAACACAGACTGGTAAGGAGCACAATAATAGCCTTGGTCTTCACTTGGACAAGAATATTAGGCAGAAATACTCAGTTTTGGCTACACATTGTTGAGTAGTTTTTAATTTCTTGTTATAATCAATTGACAAGCAATAATATCCCATCAGTAATTCCATGCATTAAGGACCTGGGTGTTAGGAAGGTTACTCCAAAGTGGTAAGCAACTACAGAATCATCTACAATATTTTCTATTAAAAATAAATCATACAATATTGTCATTATTTCAGAAATATTAAAGGTCATCTCTATAAACCAATATTTATTTTAAATGTTATTTGATTAGTAGTAGTAGTAGTTAATGGGATACCCACTTTTGTTCCAATCCTTTAGTATTAAACTGGGGTCTTAACTAGTGTTGGGCGAACACCTGGATGTTCGGGTTCGGGAAAGTTCGCCGAACATGGCCGCAATGTTCGGCATGTTCGGGCCGAACCCCGAACTCCCCGAACATCCCGCTTTTTGGGGCCCTATGGGGTCGCAGGCATAAGGGGGGAGCATGCCCCGATCGCGGGGGGGGGGGGGGGGTCGGAAATTCCCCCCACCCCTCCGCTAGCGCTCCCCCCTCTGCCCGCTTCCCTATACAAAAGTTTCAGGATGTACCGGTCCGGTGGTAGTGGGTGGCTGGCAGTGGGCGGCACTGTGAAGTGAGTGACTGAGGAGGAGGAGTCCGGAGAGTGACGCGTTGAGGGAGTCCGGGCAGCGGGCGGTTCAGCAGTAGTACGGTACTACTGCTGAACCGCCCGCTGCCCGGACTCCCTTAACGCGTCATTCTCCGGACTCCTCCTCCTCAGTCACTCACTTCACAGTGCCGCCCACTGCCAGCCACCCACTACCACCGGACCGGTACTTCCTGAAACTTTTGTATGGGGAAGCGGGCAGAGGGGGGAGCGCTAGCGGAGGGGGTGGGGGGAATTTCCGATCCCCCCCCCCCCCGCGATCGGGGCATGCTCCCCCCTTATGCCTGCGACCCCATAGGGGGGCAGTATTCGGCCGAACAGGGGCCCTGTTCGGCCCTGTTCGGCGGCCAATTAGTAGTTCGGGGCGAACCCGAACTTAAAAGGCCGAACACCATCAGGTGTTCGGCCGAACTCGAACATCACCCGAACAGGGTGATGTTCTGCAGAACCCGAACAGTGGCGAACACTGTTCGCCCAACACTAGTCTTAACCACTTAATCACTATTGCAGTACAACCACTTCCTCAGTGCCGGAATATTTATTGGACTATTTGTAGTATAACAGTTTCTGCTATTATAGCTCTGGCATAGTCTATAAAACAATCAGGGCTTATACTAAGCAATCAGACAGAGAATCAAATAATTAAAGGACAGCTACCCCGAGGACACTGTTTCCCTCCTAACCTTTCCCTCCAGAAGCCGCTCTGCCATGCACTGGGTTGCCTGCGCTCCACCCTTATTCACCGAAACAGACATGCTGCTCTGCTATAGTAAAGCAAAGTGTCTGTACAGCACTCAGACCGTGAACTGTCAACCAAGGGATCAGGTCCTACATGTCCCACATGCATGTTTACACACCTTAAAGCGGAATATAACTCTGCATTTCAACTTTGCTCTAAAACATTATTTACAGCATATTATATGCAACCAGCATTTTGTTTTACTAGACCAGCATTGGAAGGGTTACACACAGAGCTTTAAAGTTCCGTGGAGAGAAATGCTGCCGCAGCCGAAGTTTAGATAGATACATTTAAGTAAACACAATGTAACAAGTGAGGAATGTGACTCACTCTCTCTCTGTGTCTGGGAGCTCCTGCACAGTCAAAGTGTGCGTCACATTCCACACTTGTTACATTGTGTTTACTTAAATGTATCTATCTAAACTTTGGCTGTGGCAGCATTTCTCTCCACAGAACTTTACAGCTCTGTGTGTAACTCTTTCAATGCTGGTCTAGTAAAAAAAAATGCTGGTTGCATATAATATGCTGTAAATAATGTTTTAGAGCAAAGTTGAAATTCAGGGTTATATTCCGCTTTAAGTCTAGAGTTTATCGATTAGTTCTAGAGTTGCTGGCTGAAGTCTCCACAGACAGCATTGTATGGTTCTTGCCCACTTGCAGTATTACAGCAAGTAAGAGGCTGAAGTAAGTAAAACCAACATTTTTGTAAGCATTAAGTCAAGAAAAAGAGCACTTTTTGACCACTGTGTGTTGCATTTGCATTTGACCTGCATTTCAAAAGATTCTGCCAAGCATTCACAATGCGTTCAGATTGTCTCCAATACACTCACAAAAAGCTCTTCAAATCCAGCACAATAGGACAAGGTATGCTTAGAAAAATGCAAGACAAAGCAAAGCTTGTCAGAATTGACTGTAAACATGGCAACACTGCACCATAAAACATCTTTAAAAATTCAGATCCTGCATTCAAACGCTATACAAAATGCCAGAAATAAAATACAAGTGATAATGTATACTAGACATTAACCTCATGAGGTCCACAGTGTTAAGCCCACCTAAAGACCAGGCCATTTTTTTAAATAGGCCACTGTAGCTTTAAGGCCAAGCTGCAGGGCTGAACAAAACAGCACACAAGTGAATCCCCCCCCCCTTTTCTCCCCACCAACAGAGCTCTCTGTTGGTGGGGTCTGATCGCCCCCTAGTGTTTATTTATTTTTTTAATAAATATTTATGTTCTTTATTTTCCTATTATTTTTTCCTATTATTTTTTTTTTCTTCTCATACCCCTCCCCCCAGTTAGCCAATCATGGCGATCAGCTTTTGTAGGCTTCTGCCTATGAGAACCGATCGCTCTCTAGTGTCCCAGGGGGACAGCCATGTCACACAGTTGTCCCTAGTACAGCGCTGCTGCAGATCGCAGCATTGTGCAAGATAATTAGATAGCAGCCATCTAACAGTCTCTCCGAGCGGCGATCACCGCTTGGAGACTGAAGGCTCCGCTCCGCCTACCAACAGGAGATGCGCAGCCTGCGCGCGATCTCCTGCACTGCGAGCCCCAAGGACCTTGCCATTAGGTGGTCCTGGGAGTGTCACAGTCGGCAAGCAGTTAAAGACACTCAGAGATGAAGTAACATAATAGATATATACATCCCTGGGGTTTCCTCCTGCCCCATCTGCATGGATTGCTCCCATGCTGCCGTCCTCAGCCTTCTCTGTCGCTAGTATCGGGTCCCGTAACTTTAGCCAGTGGCAGCCAGTTTTACGCATACGCAGTAACTTGCTCCGTCGCCTGCCTTAGACATGTGCCTGCACAGTATGGAGGGAGTGCACTGCACTTGCGGTGACTGGCACTGACTGGCCGAAGTTACGGGACCCGCTAACGGCGATACAGAAGGCTGAGGACAGTGGTGTGGGAGCGATCCATTTGGATGGGGCTGGAAGAAGACCCAGGTATGTATAAATCTATTATGTTACTTCATCTCTGAGTCTTTTTAAGAAGCTGCCCCACCCACAAAGGCTTCTGGTAAAGTGTAACTGTCGGGCATAAAATCAAAAATCAATTCTTTATTTTTATCTGGTAAACAAGTAATAAGGATGCTAACCAGGCAATCCAAAAGTAAAAAAAAATCAAAAAAACACTCTTACCTTTCTTGTTGATAAAATCTCATTCACCAGGTTACCTGGCTTTTATTTGGTACATTTGCCGCACAAAAGAAGTTGCACGGCATGCTGGGTTGTCTTTTTTTTTGCTTCTTTACCTTCCTCTCAGAATTTACTAATGCAGCCTGATTGGCTGAAGCCTCTTTCCCTCCTGTTTTCCCTTCCCACAACTCTATTCCTCTCTGATTGGCCAATATTTTGCATGCTGAGAAGCTGCAGAGTCACACAATGACAATGCACTTTCTATTGCAGAGCTGGGTGGGAGTGTCTGAAGACTGTCTATGTTTGCATTGGCCACCCTCCTCCCAGAGTAAGGGAGGAAATGATGTCAGGATTGGCTTCAAGATAGACAGAATTAAGATGGTAAATCCTAAGAAGGATTTTCTCTTTTTTTTTTACTATAGAAAAATCACTAAAATCAAAATGTGGACAGTGCAATACATATGTTATATAAGTAGAGTAAGTATTAATCCACTTAAGTGGTTTTTGTTTCTGGCTGACAGCTCCTCTTTAAGAACTTCTGCTGAGCTCCTTCAGTTTACTTGACCACATTGTTTGCTGTGGAATACAGGTTTGACAAAAACACAAAACAAAACTACACAGAAAAAAAAAACCACATTTGGGCATTCTGCTTACTAAGCTATCAGAGGGTATATTTAGAACTTTGCCTGGAGTAAGGTTTTAATTATTTACTAAGGTGTTTCTTTGGCAGGTGACTCATAATAAACAGATGTTAACAATTAACTAAACTAAATTATGATCCCCCGTGACTCCCCATTCATGGATCTTGTACAGGTAGCTTTGATGTTGGTCACAAGCATATTGGAACAGCAGTGGCAAGCTTACAACAATTAATGCTTTATTAGATGTCCCAGAGGATGTTAAGCTGCTGACACATACAAGATAAAACAACATTCTCACTGCCACCTAACCAAATGATGAGTCTGCTATCAGTGATAGTGACAGGCAGACCGCTAATGTGGCACTCCATTTTTTACAGCTTTCAAATGTTGCTGCACAAGAAACACTGGCGGGGAAACAAGAACAATGAAGTAACCTGAAGTAGACATATTATTGGAACAAAAGTTTCCACAAATCAGCAAGGGACATTAGAGAGGGGACAGACAAATCTGCTTATTGCAGAAGACGGCAGGTGCTCTTCATGCTAGTTCATTACTACTCCTATTACCTCACTTAGAGGTTGATTTACTAAATGTATTTTAACAAATTATTCCACCTCACTTATTTTTCACCTCAACTATAAACAGATATGTAGGGTTTTTTCCTTGATGATTCTTGTAAGGGCCAAGAATACCTAGGTGAGAAGTAGGGAGAGACCGGGAGCCCAATGGTGCAGTATCGTTAGGTATAGGGAGGATAAACTCGTATAGATATATACTCACAAAGGTGGGTTGCAGTTCCTGCAACCACAGTATAGGCCTGCCGGGAATTAACCATCCCAGCTCGGTACTCCAGGTCCTGCTGGATACTGGATAGTCGCTCTCCTGTAGTACGATAGACTTTCCAGGAAAACTGCAAAGCTATTACCTCCAAAGGAGGTCTGCCTCCATCCTACCCATTACCATAAAGAGAGATAATTCACAGGATAAATAGATAAGAAGAGATACACCATGAGATGAGACAGATAAGGAGACAGAAATCATGAGATACACAGATAAAGGGGTAGCAGTAGAGTAGTGCCCCTGATGAGTCACAACCCACGTGACGAAACGCGTAGGGCGGAGCTTGGAGGACGCACGCTGTACTACCACTGATAGGGAGAGATGCGGCCTGGGCATGTGAGAGGTGACTGGAGCCGGCGGCGATGTGGTATTGTGATATGCTATGATGCAAGAAACTTTTATGTACGCAGTTTTAACTTGGGGGCAATTGGGAGCCTATTAAAGCAGTTTTATGCTATGAGAGATCTCTTGTTTTTTTTAGGTTTTAGCAGCACAGATATACTGTATATGATATGCAGAACTGTAAAGAATCTTTCTGGTGAGCAGGGAAAGGAAGGGGGGTGTGTGATCCCCATCAAACCCTGGTGACAGCTTATATTCCCTCACGCAGTATGTGTTTATGCACAAGGGTGTACTATTGAGGCAATACTCACTATGAGAAGGCCTGTTCTGCTGTGCTTTTATTTTTAAGGGTCTACGGATTGCAATTGTTGCTGTGGATAACTGGCGCGACTATTGAGCATATTTCTTATCATGACTGGGACTTGTCTCTGTGTATAGTCAGCGGCCTGACAAGAGAGTGAGGACTGAGCGCAATATCACGGTGAAAAAAAATTAGAGTAGTGCACCCTATCCACCATCAGATAAAACAGGAAGTTTTGAATTAGGATCATGATACCATTTAACTGAAAAAAAAAGTAAAGGTGCCCATATTTCAGACAATGTATGAGCAGATCGACTATGTATGAGACATATCTCTCCTTGACCGCATCTGATTGGAGAGAGATCTGTTACCTGCCAATACACCACACGCCGATTCCCGCTCGATTTTAGCATTACGTTTCTTGGGAATCCTTTTGATGCTGCATCCCCACCTTGCTGCCCCCCCCCCATGTAAAATGTGCCCCGTACAGTATACTTTACCTGTCGGTGTCCGGCGCTGGCTCCAGGCTCCGTCCTTATACCCGTGCCCCAGGTGGCTGATGGCGTAACATGCGTATGTGTGACGTCACACACACATGCCCGCCAGGGCCGGTCCTGGACTTTCTGCTGCCTGAGGCAAAGACCGTGAAGGCGCCCCCCCCAGCCGATACACCCCCCCCTATATCCCTTTCTGTCTCCATCTGCTTGTTGTCCCTCCTGTCTTTCTTAGCGGAATTAAGCCTGATACACACTTTCAATTACAATTGGCCAATCATTGACCAATTTTACCACCTTCCTTCATGTAGTATAAGGGATACCTACATAATCTGCTCATAGTGTGCAATATCTGCTGCCCAGCCTCATACTACATGACGCAGGTGGTAAAATTGGTCAGTGATTGGCCAATCATAATTGAAAGTGTGTACCAGGCTTTAGCCCTCATCTTAAAAGTGGATGTGTTAGAGGATTTAAATGAATCATGTATAATCCAGGGAGTAGGACCGAGTTGGTTTGCTGAGACAGTGTGTTGGTTGGGTGTGGAGAGGAATCGTGACGATTCCACCCAACACGGTGCACCTGACCCAACCAACACACTGTCTCAGCAAACCAACTCGGTCCCACTCCCTGGATTATACATGATGATTCATTTAAATCCTCTAACACATCCACTTTTAAGATGAGGGCTAAAGCCTGGTACACACATTCAATTATGATTCAGTCGTTAAGAGTCTATGCCACTGTGATTCACCACCCTGCTGTCAGAGATCATCTCAGAGATGTTACAGACGTAAATAGTTGGAGCGCAGACAGACCATGCTTTCATGAAAGGCGCCTTCAGTTAGAGTGACCAGATTTTTGTGGGTCCAACCTGGGACGCGGAGGGGGGCGGGGGGCGGCGAAAAGTGGGGAGGACTGAGGAGCGCGCAGCGACGAAGACTGGGCGGGGGGCTGCGGCACGCGCAACAATGGGCGTGGCCATGACATTGTATGGGCGGAGCTAGCGTAATGATGTAACAGCGAGGCATAAGAAAGCAGTGTTTACGCCATGATGTGGACAAACGAGACTTTGCATCATGGGTGTGCAGAAACTGTGTGATGCTAATAGTATACCGTAACCACAAAGCAGCAAACATAGCCATCTATGACCATTAAATAATAAATGCAGTAACAGTTACCCCGGACACCAGAAAATAAACGCAATAGGCCACATGTCAGCACAAAATAACCGCAATGCGGGCAACATGTCAGTATAAAATAAATACAATGCGGGCAAACATGTCAGTATAAAATAAATGCAATGCGGGCAACATGTCAGTACAAAATAAACGCAATGCGGGCAAACATTTCACCAGAAAATTAACGCAATGCGGGCAAACATTTCACCAGAAAATTAACGCAATGCGGGCAAACATTTCACCAGAAAAGAAACGCAATGCGGGCAAACATTTCATCAGAAAAGAAACGCAATGCAGGCAAACATCTCACCAGAAAAGAAACGCAATGCGGGCAAGCATTTCACGAGAAAAGAAACGCAATGCACGCAAACATTTCACCAGAAAAGAAATGCAATGCGGGCAAACATTTCACCAGAAAAGAAACGCAATGCGGGCAAACATTTCACCAGATAAGAAACGCAATGCGGGCAAAGTTCACCTGGAAAAAAAGCATTTACTCACCTGGCAGAAGTCTCCGGCCTCTGACGCACTACTCCTGGGACCACCTTCCCCCTGCATATCTCCCGCGCTGACAGGGCTACGGCAAGATGGCGCCCGAAGCCCTGTACTGGAGACACAAATAGTCTCCAGTACAGGGCTTCGGCAGCCATCTTGCCGTAGCCCTGCTCACCTGCCGGTGTCAGAACAGGCACCGGAAGAGGAGGCTGGAGTGGGGCCGCAGGCAATGAACTGGCACGGCGTCTATAGATGCCGCTGCCAGTTCATGAGGAGAGAGTGGCCAGAGTCCTGAGGCCGGGACGTCCCGCTGCTGAAAGCGGGACGTTTCCCAGGACCTCATGCAGCCTGGGCAGTGGACCCCGAATTCGGGACGCATCCCGGGCAATCCGGGACGTCTGGTCACTCTACTTCAGTCAGTCCCACTGGCAATATAGCTAGCCTAGCCAGCCCAGGTTGTAAGTATGGTGCAGTAGCAGACCGTGCAGTTGGTGAAGCCTGCTGCTGCTGCCACCCTCCTGTATGTCCCCGACCCGACCCCTTTTATTTTAGCAGGCAGGCAGCCAGTACAGACATCATCATCATCATCACATAGCAGTAAAAAAAAAATTAAAAAAGGGAATCCACAGCCGACCAACCGTGGCTCCTCAAGCCTGAGAGGACTGAGGCATCCAGCAAAGTGACTCACCGGGGATGGGGTCTGGTGGCGGCGGTGATGGCGGAGTGCAGGCGTCGTGCATCCAGCATGATCCATCCTGCACTGGCAGGCAGGGGACAGACAGCTGCGGCGGGCATGCTCCATCTCGCGCTGGCTGGCAAGGCCGGTCATCATCGTCGTCACGGTGGCGCTCAGTGACCGTGACTGACACAATCAGGGACAACAGGGCGGGCGGCGGCCGCCACCATCATCATCATTATCGCTTTTGGAGAGGCCGCAGAGCTCGGAGTCGACGGACTTTGAGGCCGGCAGCATCACGGTGGGGGGCACGTGGCAGCCGAACTGGCATGCGGTGCACTGCACAGCCTAGTTGGGGGCGGGCAGGGGGTGGGTCCCAGGCAGAACACAGTCCGGCCGGCCGAGTCAATGACTCACGGTGTGTGCAGGCACGGAGGCATCACAGCTAGGACTTCACTGCAGAGTCTGCACTGCAGCCTGCAGGCAAATTGAGGAAGCAGCCAATCACTTCCTCGTTATGCCTGGTGCCCAGTGGCGTACCTAGGGCATTTGACACCCGGTGCATGCCACGGTGGGTAATGTCAGGTATGGGTGCCCCCAGTATAGGTATCCAGGGATTATTACCACCAGTTTAGGTAGTGTAGTATAGCCACAGTATAGGCAGAGTTTCCCTACAAAATACACGATGCAGCAGCAGTGTTTTGCCAAAATATATATATAATGTGGCAGCAATTAGGTAGCCAGATAATCCCCCCCCTTTAGCACAGGTAGCCAGATGAACCCCCCATTTATAGTATAGGTAGCTATATAACCCCCCATTTAGGATAGGTAACCAACATGATACCCAATTACAGTATATATAGCCAGATCTCCCTTTAGTATATAGCCAGAGTCCCCCTTTAGTATATAGCCAGTGTATATATTCAGATCGCCCCTGTATATAGCCAGATCCCCCTGTACACAGCCATTGTATATAGTCAGATATAGTCAGAATTCCCTTGTATATAGTTAGATCCCCCTGTATATGTCCAATGTATTTCTGGCTGAGTGACCACCTTGTGAACACACGTATACAGACACACGAGAGCGAGAGAGAGAGGACAGGAGGCAGAAACAGAAAGGAGGAAGAGAGAGCGGAGAGAGAGAGAGCAGAGAGAGACAGGAGGCAGAAGACAGGAGGGAGACTGAGCAGAGAGAGCAGAGAGAGAGACCGAAGAGAGAGGGGTGAGAGGGGAGAGAGAGAGAGAGAGAGAGAGAGAGAGAGACAGACACACACAGGAGGGGGAGACTGAGCAAAGAGAGAGAGAGAAAGATATATATATATTGGTACATAGCAAGGAAATGAGCAGCGCTACTTAAAAACAGACTAGTGCCTACCTGCAAAAGAGTGCAAACCCCACTTGTGGGGTGGAATACACACCGAGCATACATATGACCTGTCTACCACTAGAGGAGGATGTTGGTTTCCATTAACAGCTTGCATGCAACCTATTAAGTACTCGTCCCTCCCACTGCGAAGAAGTCAATCCTCCATGGGAGGGGCCTAACACTAACTAAATCCTAACCTATGTATATGCATAGCCTGGGTGCGGCTAATTATATATATATATATATATATATATATATATATATATATATATATAGAGAGAGAGAGAGAGAGAGAGAGAGAGAGAGAAAGAGACACAGGAGGGAGAGACTGAGCAGAGAGAGAGAGAGAGAGAGAGAGAGAAGATAAACAGAGAGTGAGAGAGAGAGAGAGAGAGAGAGAGAGAGAGAGAGAGACAGGTGGGAGAGAGAGACGGGTGGGAGAGACAGAGCAGAAAGAGAGAGAGATAGCAGAGAAAGAGAGAGAGATGGGTGAGAGAGAGAGAGAGAGAGCAGAGAAAGAGAGCAGAGAAAGAGAGAGAGAGAGAAAAGTGGGAGAGACAGAGCAGAAAGAGAGAGAGACAGGTCAGAGAGAGAGCAGAAAGAGAGAGAGAGACAGGTCAGAGAGAGAGCAGAAAGAGAGAGAGACAGGTGAGAGAGACAGGTGAGAGAGGCAGGTGAGAGAGACCGCTGGGAGGGACAGAGCAGAGAGAGAGAGAGAGAGACAGAAGGAAGGGACAGAGCAGAGGGAGAGAGACATGGGCGAGGGACCGAGCAGAGAGAGAGAGAGAGACAGGGGCGAGGAACAGAGCAGAGAGAGGAGGGAGGGACAGAGCAGAGAGAGAGAGAAGGGAGGGACAGAGCAGAGAGAGAGAGAGACAGAAGGGAGGGACAGAGCAGAGAGAGAGACCGCTGGTAGGGACAGAGCAGAGAGAGAGAGACAGACAGAAAGGAGGGACAGAGCAGAGGGAGAGAGACAGGGGCGAGGGACAGAGCAGAGAGAGAGAGAGAGAGAGAGAGACAGGGGCGAGGGACAGAGCAGAGAGAGGAGGGAGGGACAGAGCAGAGAGAGAGAGAAGGGAGGGACAGAGCAGAGAGAGAGAGAGAGAGAGAGAGAGAGAGACAGAAGGGAGGGACAGAGCAGAGATAGAGAGACAGAAGGGAGGGACAGAGCAGAGATAGAGAGACAGAAGGGAGGGACAGAAGGGAGGGACAGAGCAGAGAGAGAGAGACAGAAGGGAGGGACAGAGCAGAGAGAGAGAGAGAGAAGGGAGGGACAGAGCAGAGAGAGAGAGAGAGAGAGCGAGCAGAGAGAGAGAGAGACAGAGCAGAGAGAGACAGAAGGGAGGGACAGAGCAGAGAGAGAGAGAGAGACAAAAGGGAGGGACAGAGCAGAGAGAGAGACAGAAGAGAGGGACAGAGCAGAGAGAGAGAAGAGAGAGAGAGAGAGACAGAAGGGAGGGACAGAGCAGAGAGAGAGAGAGAGAGCAGAGAGAGAGAGACAGAGCAGAGAGAGAGAGAGAGAGAGACACTGGAGGGGTAGACAGGAGAGAGAGAGAGAGAGAGAGAGAGAGAGAAGGAAGAGACAGGTGGGAGAGACAGGGGAGAGAGAGAGACAGGAGGGGGGACAGGAGAGAAGGAAGAGAGACAGGTGGGAGAGAGAGCAGAGACAGTCAGAGAGAAGGAAGGAGAGAGAGACGGGCGAAGAGAGACACTGGCAGCTGGCAGGGATGGTGTACTGATCGCAGCGGAAGGTGCAAGTAAGATCCATACCTGGTGTTCACGGATGGTGTGCCTGGGTGGCCCAGCTGGTCGGGACTCGGGAGATGAGCAGAGCAGCCGAGAGGAAGCAGTGGCTGACATGGTCGCAGGCAGCGGTGGGCCCGCCTCCCGTCTCTGGGATCCCCATGATACGAGCCTGCCTGGAAGGAAGAGCAGAGCACTGCCATCGGGCAGTTGGCAGCATCTGATTGCCCCAGGTGGCAGTGCAGCCGTGGCGGCAGTGCAGCGGTGGCGGCAGCAGCAGTGTCAGGGATACGATCCTCCCCAATGCGGCAGAGATCCAAGTCCCACGTGAAGCCCCGGGTGGGAAGAGAGAGAGAGAGAGAGAGAGAGAGAAGGAAGAGGAAGAGACAGGTGGGAGAGACTGGGGAGAGAAAGAGAGACAGGAGGGGGGACAGGAGAGAAGGAACTAAACATCCTACAAAGTTGAACTAGCCGCCGAGTTGACGGAGGCGGGGCAAACGGGGTCTGAGCTAGCTGCAGTCTAGCAATGAAGAGAAGGGAGGCGGAGTGGTGCCGCCCCTCCACTTCCTGCCGCCTGAGGAACCCGCCTCACCCCGCCTCATGGGCGGGCCGGCCCTGATGCCCGCGTATATGCCGGTAATCACGTGGGGCGGGTGTATGTGGACAGAGGACAGAGCCAGGAGCCAGGGGCAGACACCAACAGGTAAGTATACTGCACAGGGCACTGGGGGGAGCACATTTTGCACTAGGTAGTACAGCACCAGTGGTTACGTTGCGTTTGTCGTTCATCCTGATATTGTTCGTCGTTACCATTCTGCACCCGATTGAGCATGTTGGCCCTACATCTTGCTGGCTGCATGTCCGATCAATACATGTGACCAATTGGTCACATAGTTGATCGGGAATGGTTTTGGCGACACCGATTTTCATCTGTTCCGATTATAATGATCAAATTGGATGGTCAGTCGGCCACCAAGTGCCTGATGTACAGCCACCTTAAAAGGTATGCCCACACCATGCAATTTTCACTTCAGATCCTATTTCCATTTGAGAAAATGATTGGATAAAAAATATATATAGAGTTTACAGACTGTCAGCGACCGCAGTGCATTGGCGACATTATTTGCGTAAGTCGCAGTTTGAATTGCATTATTTGCTTATAAAGAAGTACGCAGTTTATGTTGTAGTTGTTAAAATTAACATTCAATTTTGACTAAATGTTAAATATAACAGCCCTTTTTCATATACACCACATGATGAGATAAACATGGGTTCCTTTCTCATTTTATTTTCTGCATAACAAGTGCTGTTATCTATGCAAATGACACAGTCAAACAGCTAATAAAATTCAGCCCTGGTTCTCCTGAAAAGTAAACAGCTACAGAAACAAAACTCTTTTATCTGGCAAAGAATCCCTGATAAGTAGAGTGTTCTCTCAGACTCAAAGCTAATTATTTATTTGCTTTAGGTTCTGCACGAACCAGGTACTGTGGACCTTTCACAGTAAAAATGTAACCCCTTACAACGAGAATAATAATATAAGGCACAAGGACAGTTCTATATACTCATGCTACTACACATACAATTAAATTATCTCTTGAGTTTATTTGAAGTGTAGCCTTGAAACATGAAGCAAGAACCCGGAAGGAGTCCTCTTTCTCAAGGCAGAAAGAATGTACATTCTCTTATACAGAATAATAATGCAGTGGCATGGATATATGCTCTGTTGTCAAGTGGAGTGTGATTTCTATGATAAGTCTGTTGGCCATATACATTAAAAGGCATGTAGGGGCAGTTCAAAGCCCTCAAAGATCTCCAGGGCACGCCATTGACTCAGTTACAGGCTTTATTATGATCACCCTATCTGATATTTATTTACTATTTATTTATTTATTGTATTTATAAAGCACCAATATATTACGCACCGCTGGACTTTAGTTAAGGTTACAGACAATATTTAGGGGTGACATACAGCAATAAGACAAAACAGGAATACATGCAAACTAGGTCACAGTACAAGGAAATCCTTAGTCACTGGATGGGAGCATGGAGATTAGGCAAGTTGAGTTCACTTAGATCCACAGGATAGGTGTACGTTGATAGAAGTGCTTGATTAGGTAGGAGACACAAGGAGGAGGACCCTGCTGAAGGCTTACAATCTAGAGGGAGGGTTAGGGACACCAGAGTTCATTGTTCAGCTGCGGGTTTAGAGCAGCAGTGGTGGTGGAGGGGGGGTAGGCCAGGGTGAAAAGGTGCATTTTGAATTTTGAGGCCTAAAGGCAGGTAATCTAGTCAGTCAGGAATACATCTCTGATTGGAACAAAGATGAGAGAGGAAGTGATTTAATGTATCTAATTTCACTGTGGGTTGGCATATGTGGATCAGACAACTTGGCACTTGACAAAGGACCATCTGCCCGAAACCTCTGTCTCTTTTATTGACTGTGGCGATAGTTTGTAAGCATACATTTTTTTGTACCCTTATATTTCATTTACCCTTTCAACTAAATACATGTGTATATACTTACTTATTTTTACAGCAATAGGAATGAAACCACTGCTGACCTGAGCCTATTGAAAATGCTTCTTTTCTGGCTGTTATACTGATCATTTGGCTACAATGCTGAACTGATATGACACATTGGCCCATATGCAATTCCACTTTTCTCCTATGTTTTCTCCTAGGAGATAATTTTTCATCTTCTATTTAAAATAATTTTCCCGCACTTTCCAACTGAAAAAGTACTAAGAAGTAAGTGCAAAAGTACTATCAAAATTATGTTGAGTACAGTGGCGGACAAAGCCAGCGATGGGCGCCTGTGCAGAATAAATGAAGCTGGCCCCATGTGAGTGGGCGTGGTCATAACAGATCACGGTTGAGTTCAAACAATGCCGATAAGATAAAAGTACATGAACCTAGGTATTAATGTAGCACACATTTTAAACTTGTATATGACTGGGGTACAAGTTATTAACACTGTTTCTCTTGAGTTTCAGAGAGAAATGCATGTAGAAAAGCCTAGAGGATAATCAGGTCCTAACTGGTCCCATGGCATGGGCCCTAGAGGACATGGGGCCCCGTGCGGCTGCACGGGCCTATGTCCGCCACTGGTTGAGTATTTTCTTGCTTACTGGTGATGGCTTAAAAAGGAATTTAATTAATAAATTTAAAAATGTCACTTAGGAGAAAACTTAGGTGAAAAAGTGAATTGCATATGCCCCATTGGCCCATATGTGATTCGCTTTTTCTTCTGAGTTTTCTTCTAGGAGATAATCTTTAATCTTTTATTCAAAATAACTTTTCAGCACTTTGCAATTGAAAACGCACCAAAAAGTAGTTGAAAAAGTACTGTCAATTTTTTCTGGATATTTTCTTGCTTACTGATACCTTGAAATGCATTTTATTTAAAATGTGAAAATATAACTTAGGAGAAATCTTAGGAGAAAAAATGAATTGGATCAGGCCAATGGGGTTGATTCTCAAAGCTTACTTATTTTTCACCTTAACTGTAAGTAGACGTTATACACGAGCTAATGTTAGGTATTCTATGGGCGCGGTGATTTTGGGGCGCATGCCGCCCTATGGCTTCGTTACATTGACGACGTGCTCCTGGTCTGGAGAGGTCCCAGGACGTCACTTATCTCTTTCCTTGACCAGATCAATCTAAATGAGAGAAATATCAGGTTGACCTTTGATATCGACGAAAACAAAATCACTTTTCTGGATCTAACAATTGAAAAATATGACAACACCCTTATTACTAAAACGTATCGAAAGCCAACGGCAGGGAACACCCTGCTGCATGCAGGTAGTTTCCACCCGCAATCGTTGATTAGAGGGATACCAGTGGGCCAGATGCTGAGGGCGCGCCGCAATTGCAGGCGTGACTCGGACTTTAGAAGGGAATTAGAGGCAACAGAAAAAAGATTCCTTGAAAGGAACTATGACACCAAGACGATCAAGACAGCCATTGACAGAGCGGAAAGGACTGAACGGACGGACCTCTTGACCAGAAAGCAGCGTGACAGTGAAAAACAGGGACCTGTTAGAATAGTGACACGCTATGGATCACATTGGTCACAATTAAGACGGGTACTAGCCAAAAATTGGCACATTTTACAGTTGGACCCGACACTAAGAGAAGTGATCGGTGATCGCCCCTTATTGACGGCGAGAAGAGCCCCAAACATCAAAGATATGCTTGTCAAGTCAGAATATAACTCAACTAAGATAAAAACAAAGACCACATGGTTGGGTCCCCACATCCATCCTAAGGGCATGTACACGTGTGGCAAATGCAATGTATGTAGACTTGTTGATCGTGCCACAACGTTTAGAAATGCATACAAGAGTCGGGAGTATGAGATCCAAAGATTTATAAACTGTGACACGAAACTGGTCATCTATGTATTAGAGTGCCCATGTGGTTTGCTATATGTGGGAAAAACGGTCAATGAATTAAAGAAACGCATTCAAAAACACATGTCAATAATCAGAAGTAAGGACAACTATGATAAATCGCCAGTAGGCCTACATTTTCATCTATTCCATAATGCCAATCCAGAGTTATTAAAATTTAAAGGTATCTATAAAATGGAGCCCCCCACTAGAGGGGGTGACCTTGACAAGAAATTGAGGCAAATTGAGACACGCTGGATTTACCAACTGGGCACACTGACACCTAATGGTCTCAACACAGAGTTCAGTTTTGCCCCCTTTTTGTAGGGACACTGGGCTTATTTGGGACCATAAAAGTATATGAGGGTGCCCATGAGGCATTTAGTTCCATAGCCTTTATGTATATTTTGTTTGCCTTGGATTAGTTAGGTCAGCCATGTCCTAAAGAATGGATGGATGTGGTGGCATAGCATTAAAATAAAAGACAGGGTTCTAGCCCTGCTCTCTGCCACAATGAAAGAAAGTAATATGAATGATGATTGGCCACAGGCTGTTATTGGTGAGAGAATGACATGTGTGAGAAAGTGATGAAGTAACCTATACCAGTAGGAGGCTGAGTACAGGCTAAAGCCAAGACGGCAGAATGAGAAAGTATAAGAATTCTTCATCATTTCTCTTGAATAAGCTGGCCTTGACATAACATCTATAGAATGTAGTTGTTGCAATTACTACAAGAGGGCGACGCTTTGATGTGTCCAAATGCCAGCATTGATGTGCAAATATGAATTCCAACGTGAACTGCACTAAATTAAATATCCACAGGATGGCGACATATTGTTGCATCCAAATGGCAGCAGTCTATGCGAATTAATTGAAATTTTAAAAGGTGAACTGTGCTAATAAAAATATCCACTAGATGGCAGCAAAGAGATACGTCAGTTTGATTGTACGTCTACGTGACGTTACTTAATGGCAGCCCCGAACGGAAGCCTCCAGATCACATGATTAAGGCCGGAAGCGGCCGATAAGCGTGGTGAGGGAGCCCTCACTGACTACACGCAGCTTAACATCTTTCCCTGGTTGGAGCCTACAGACGGAGCCTGGCGCCGGCTGACCGGACGGGAGGCCTTACTGAAGCAGGGTTCTGATGTTGGATACATCTTAGGCGGGCCACGCACGTGTGCACACGTTCTACCAGCTATATGCTTGACACTGAAAGGACCCAGCCTGATCTATTAAGCAAGTGGATTCCTGTGGATTCCTGTGAATGGTTTTCGATATCTCTGAAGGAACGTGATGTCCTCTCAACTACTGGACGGGAGATGATGTGATTCACACTGCGAGTGGTGAGAGCCTCAGTGAGGCAGATCTTTGGTGATTCACTGCATGAGTCTATGCTTTAGCCCTGTGATGTCCAGCTTGATGCTTAGCCCGCAGTGACTTGCATGCGCTTTATGTGACTCCCCCATCGTTGTAGTGGGACGTTATCCCTGTTAAGGAGGACTCTGCACCTTTGGAGTATACCCTTACTAACAAACCAGCCCCTTGCTTTCAAACTGATGTATGGTGGGGATCCCAAGTATGTCTGGTGTGATAGATGTGTTGTTTGGTGTGTGCCCAGCCGGCTGCGCTTTTATAACATCCTCAGTGAGTGGAGTATGTTTTTAAAGTGACACTTAGTGTACATACAGTGTTGATTACAATTTTTGAATAAAGTCTTTTTCTATGAATGAGAAGCAGGGCCTGATCCTTTTTGTTGTTTTTGGATTTCTCCCCTTTTCAGTCCCATGCTCCCACATTTTGTTTTTGTGGTTTTCATTATTTTAATACCAGTGAGTTCCAGGCTATACTTTTGTATCTATGCAGTTTCCATTGTTGCCTGTGAACCCGGGTGTCTATAAGGGAGTATAATTACCCCATTTGTACAATAACACTGTATGTCACTGTTTAGTGTCAGAGTTTGCTTTTAAATCAGATTCGGAGCTGTTATTGAGATGGCGTATGCATTAACTGATGCTCTGGTGGAGGACATGGCTGACACCTTCAAGGAGTGTACTCTGGCCTCAACTGAGGGTGATCAGAATCGGGGTGAAACTAGAGCCTGGAGAAGGATTTTTAGGAACCATAGACGACTGACTCTGAAATTACTCCGGAAAAAATGGACTGTTGCCACGCTTGATTCATATATAGAGAAAAAGGTTATCCCATGGGGGATTAGGGAGAAAGTGCGCCCCTCTGGTCAATTAATAAATGAACGGTTTATAGCCAAATGGAAGGTGGGATGTATCCGGAGAGGAATTGAGATTATGGAAATGATGGCTGAGGAGGAGAGAATACAGATGGATGAGCTAGAGCAGGATATAGTTCAGAGCATGATCCTAATGGAGGAGTATAAAACCCACCCAGAATTTGAGAAATTCAATGCCCACTTGAAAAAAGAGGTAGAGAACAGTCAGAAAAAAATTAAAAATGTCAAAAAGAAAAAGTTCCTAAAAGATATTGAGGATTGGAACGATGGGGAATATTTTGAATGTAAACCAAACTTCCCACGAACTAGATATGGATCTGAAACACATAGATCTGAGGATGAACAGACAGTAGGAAGTGGGTCCCCCATGGGTTCAGAGAAATCTGTTAATTTTTTAGAAGAAAGCCAGGACGAGGAAATAGAGGAAGAAGAGGTAGAAAAAAGAATAAGAAAGAGGAAAAAGAACAGGCGACCGAGAAACCCTCAGGGAGGACCCCCTCAGAACAGGAGGAATCAGGACGAGCACAAATCAATCCTAAAAAGGAGAGAGATTCTGCCGAGACAGGCAAAAAATCAGACCAGAAGGAGGGAGTAATAGTTGGGTCAGAGGTGGCAACATCCATACGGAGTGACAATAACATTATTAACCTCTCACAATTCCAGTTGAGGCCGGAACATCACACTTTACTAGATAGAGGTCTGTCGTTCTGCCCGTTCACCCATGGGGACCAATTTGAAGTGTATAAAGATGTCCAACTGTTTTTGAGAAAGGTAAATTTAAAATGTATGTATCATGCTCAAAAAAAAGTCAATAGTGGAGTAGGCCATGATGCTATTGATCATGGAGGTAGAGAGACTGACCTGGACCTCAATGATAGGAAAACCCTAATTGAACTTGGAGCACTACAGGATGAGGGACCAATGAATATTAGTATAGGTGATGAGAACATAGAATACACCGGTTTAAGAAAGAAATCTTCTTTTTTTCCACCGATCAATATGAATAGACACCTCAGAGTCTTCAATGAAGCCATAGAACGGGATCTAGCAAGATTAAATTGGAGGCCACCCATGCGGGACAACATCCCCAAAATGGAGCGTGAGGCACTATTAGAACTGCGCTCAGCTGAAGGCTTTGTGCTAAAGCCTAGCGATAAGGGGGGGAATGTTGTCCTATGGGATGAAGAAAAATATGTACATGAAGCAATGCGGCAACTTCAGGATGAGCGAATATATTTGAAACTTACAAGTAATCCGTTCCCTGAGATAGTTGCGAAATTAAATGAGATGCTAGATGAGGGAGTCTTGACAGGTGCCATCAATGCTGATGAATATGCATACATGAAGGTGGAACACTACACAGTCCCTGTCCTGTACCTTACACCCAAAATTCATAAAAACAAAACAGAGCCACCGGGGCGGCCCATTGTGTCAGCAGTAGGGGGGCCACTGGAACACTGTTCAATATTCCTTGACAAATGTCTGAAGGGACTGGTGACTGAACTTCCATCGTATGCCAAAGACACAGGCGACGTGATTAAACTAATTGACGGGTTTGAGGTACAGGACTCTGATTTATTGGTTGGGATTGATGTGGAGGGACTCTATACCTCCATACCACATGAGGTTGGGATTGCGGCTGCACAATTCTTCATGCGAGAGGTGGGAGGGGCCCCCATACTAAGGACGCAATTCATCACGGAATTGTTGGAGTTTGTCCTCAGCTATAACTGTTTTCGCTTTGCTAGGGATTACTATCGCCAGATCAGGGGCACGTCGATGGGGGCGGCCTGCGCCCCGGCCTATGCCTGCCTGCACCTGGGATTCTGGGAACGCAGTGAGATCTATGGGCGCGGTGATTTTGGGGCGCATGCCGCCCTATGGCTTCGTTACATTGACGACGTGCTCCTGGTCTGGAGAGGTCCCAGGACGTCACTTATCTCTTTCCTTGACCAGATCAATCTAAATGAGAGAAATATCAGGTTGACCTTTGATATCGACGAAAACAAAATCACTTTTCTGGATCTAACAATTGAAAAATATGACAACACCCTTATTACTAAAACGTATCGAAAGCCAACGGCAGGGAACACCCTGCTGCATGCAGGTAGTTTCCACCCGCAATCGTTGATTAGAGGGATACCAGTGGGCCAGATGCTGAGGGCGCGCCGCAATTGCAGGCGTGACTCGGACTTTAGAAGGGAATTAGAGGCAACAGAAAAAAGATTCCTTGAAAGGAACTATGACACCAAGACGATCAAGACAGCCATTGACAGAGCGGAAAGGACTGAACGGACGGACCTCTTGACCAGAAAGCAGCGTGACAGTGAAAAACAGGGACCTGTTAGAATAGTGACACGCTATGGATCACATTGGTCACAATTAAGACGGGTACTAGCCAAAAATTGGCACATTTTACAGTTGGACCCGACACTAAGAGAAGTGATCGGTGATCGCCCCTTATTGACGGCGAGAAGAGCCCCAAACATCAAAGATATGCTTGTCAAGTCAGAATATAACTCAACTAAGATAAAAACAAAGACCACATGGTTGGGTCCCCACATCCATCCTAAGGGCATGTACACGTGTG